>NW_027139800.1:0-90000 GCF_035084215.1 Heptranchias perlo | reverse complement strand
GGACACACACACACACACAGGGGGAGGACACACACACACACACAGGGGGAGGACACACACACACACACACAGGGGGAGGACACACACACACACACACAGGGGGAGGACACACACACACACAGGGGGAGGACACACACACACACAGGGGGAGGACACACACACACAGGGGGAGGACACACACACACACAGGGGAGGACACACACACACACACAGGGGGAGGACACACACACACACACAGGGGGAGGACACACACACACACACAGGGGGAGGACACACACACACACACACACGACACACACACACACACACAGGGGGAGGACACACACACACACATCACAGGGGGAGGGACACACACCACAAGGGAGACACCACACAACAGGGGGCAGGACACACAACAGAGGCAACACAGGGGGGAGGACACACACACACACATGGGGAAGGGACACACACAGCACACAGGGGGAGGACACACACACACACCAGGGGAGGGGACACACACACACACAGGGGGAGGACACACACACCACACAGGGGGAGGACACACACACACACAGGGGGAGGACACACACACACACAGGGGGAGGACACACACACACACAGGGGGAGGACACACACACACACAGGGGGAGGACACACACACACAGACACACACACACAGGGGGAGGACACCACACACACACAGGGGGAGGACACACACACACACAGGGGGAGGACACACACACACACACAGGGGGAGGAGACACACACACACAGGGGAGGACACACACACACACAGGGGGGAGGACACACACACACACAGGGGGAGGACACACACACACACAGGGGAGGACACACACACACACAGGGGGAGGACACACACACACACAGGGGGAGGACACACACACACACACAGGGGAGGACACACACACACACAGGGGGAGGACACACACACACACAGGGGGAGGACACACACACACACAGGGGGAGGACACACACACACACAGGGGGAGGACACACACACACACACAGGGGGAGGAACACACACACACACAGGGGGAGGACACACACACACACACAGGGGGAGGACACACACACGACACACACACACACAGGGGGAGGACACACACACACACAGGGGGAGGACACACACACACACAGGGGGAGGACACACACACACACACAGGGGGAGGACACACACACACACACAGGGGAGGACACACACACACACACAGGGGGAGGACACACACACACACACAGGGGGAGGACACACACACACACACAGGGGGAGGACACACACACACACACACAGGGGGAGGACACACACACACACACAGGGGAGGACACACACACACACACAGGGGGAGGACACACACACACACACAGGGGGAGGACACACACACACACACAGGGGGAGGACACACACACACACACAGGGGGAGGACACACACACACACACAGGGGGAGGGACACACACACACACACACAGGGGGAGGACACACACACACACACAGGGGGAGGACACACACACACACACACAGGGGGAGGACACACACACACACACACAGGGGGAGGACACACACACACACACACAGGGGGAGGACACACACACACACACAGGGGGAGGACACACACACACACACAGGGGGAGGACACACACGACACACACACACAGGGGGAGGACACACACACACACACACAGGGGGAGGACACACACACACACACACAGGGGGAGGACACACACACACACACAGGGGGAGGACACACACACACACACAGGGGGAGGACACACACACACACACACAGGGGGAGGACACACACACACACACAGGGGGAGGACACACACACACACACACAGGGGGAGGACACACACACACACACACAGGGGGAGGACACACACACACACACACAGGGGGAGGACACACACACACACACACAGGGGGAGGACACACACACACACACAGGGGGAGGACACACACACACAGACACACACACACAGGGGGAGGACACACACACACACACACAGGGGGAGGACACACACACACACACACAGGGGGAGGACACACACACACACACAGGGGGAGGACACACACACACACAGGGGAGGACACACACACACACAGGGGGAGGACACACACACACACACAGGGGGAGGACACACACACACACAGGGGGAGGACACACACACACACAGGGGGGAGGACACACACACACACACAGGGGGAGGACACACACACACACAGGGGGAGGACACACACACACACACAGGGGGAGGACACACACACACGACACACACACAGGAGACACACACACAACACACACACAGGGGGAGGACACACACACACACACAGGGGGAGGACACACACACACACACACAGGGGGAGGACACACACACACACAGGGGGAGGACACACACACACACAGGGGGAGGACACACACACACACAGGGGGAGGACACACACACACACACACAGGGGGAGGACACACACACACACACACACAGGGGGAGGACACACACACACACAACACAGGGGGAGGACACACACACACACAGGGGACACACACACACAGGGGGAGGACACACACACACACACACAGGGGGAGGACACACACACACACACACAGGGGGAGGACACACACACGACACACACACACAGGGGGAGGACACACACACACACACACACAGGGGGAGGACACACACACACACACACAGGGGGAGGACACACACACACACACACACACAGGGGGAGGACACACACACACACACACAGGGGGAGGACACACACACACACACACACAGGGGGAGGACACACACACACAGGACACACACACACAAGGGGGAGGGACACACACACACACAGGGGGAGGACACACACACACACACAGGGGGAGGACACACACACACACACAGGGGGAGGACACACACACACACACAGGGGGAGGACACACACACACACACACAGGGGGAGGACACACACACACACACACAGGGGGAGGACACACACACACACACACAGGGGGAGGACACACACACACACACACAGGGGGAGGACACACACACACACACAGGGGGGAGGACACACACACACACACAGGGGGAGGACACACACACACACACAGGGGGAGGACACACACACACACACACAGGGGGAGGACACACACACACACACAGGGGAGGACACACACACACACACAGGGGGAGGACACACACACACACACAGGGGGAGGACACACACGACACACACACACAGGGGGAGGACACACACACACACACACAGGGGGAGGACACACACACACACACACAGGGGGAGGACACACACACACACACAGGGGGAGGACACACACACACACACAGGGGGAGGACACACACACACACACAGGGGGAGGACACACACACACACACAGGGGGAGGGACACACACACACACACAGGGGGAGGACACACACACACACACAGGGGGAGGACACACACACACACAGGGGGAGGACACACACACACACACAGGGGGAGGACACACACACAGACACACACACAGGGGGAGGACACACACACACACACAGGGGGAGGACACACACACACACACAGGGGGAGGACACACACACACACAGGGGGAGGACACACACACACACAGGGGGGAGGACACACACACACACACACACACAGGGGGGAGGACACACACACACACACAGGGGGAGGACACACATACGGGGGGGGAGGGGGGGGGGAAGACACACACACACACACACCGGGGGGGGGGGGGGGGAGGACACACACACACACACACACAGAGGGGAGGGGGAGAGACACACACACACACAGCAGAGGGGAGGGGGAGAGACACACACACACACACACACACACGCAGAGGGGAGGGGGAGACACACACACACACACACGCAGAGGGGAGGGGGAGACACACACACACACACACAGGGGGAGGACACACACACACACGACACACACACAGGGGGAGGACACACACACACACACAGGGGGAGGACACACACACACACACAGGGGGAGGACACACACACACACAGGGGGAGGACACACACACACACAGGGGGAGGACACACACACACACAGGGGGAGGACACACACACACACAGGGGGAGGACACACACACACACAGGGGGAGGACACACACACACACAGGGGGAGGACACACACACACACACACAGGGGGAGGACACACACACACACAGGGGGAGGACACACATACGGGGGGGGGGGGGGGGGGGGGAAGACACACACACACACACCGGGGGGGGGGGGGGGGGGGGGGAGGACACACACACACACGCAGAGGGGAGGGGGAGAGACACACACACACACACACACACACGCAGAGAGGGGAGGGGGAGACACACACACACACACACACACACACACACGCAGAGGGGAGGGGGAGACACACACACACACACGCAGAGGGGAGGGGGAGACACACACACACACACACGCAGAGGGGAGGGGGAGACACACACACACACGCAGAGGGGAGGGGGAGAGACACACACACACACACACAGCAGAGGGGAGGGGGAGACACACACACACACACGCAGAGGGGAGGGGGAGAGACACACACACACACACACACGCAGAGGGGAGGGGGAGACACACACACACACACACACACACACACACACACACACACAGAGGGGAGGGGGGAGAGACAGACACACACACACGCAGAGGGGAGGGGGAGAGACACACACACACACACACACGCAGAGGGGAGGGGGAGACACACACACACACGCAGAGGGGAGGGGGAGAGACACACACACACACACACGCAGAGGGGGAGGGGGAGACACACACACACACACACACACACACACACACACACAGAGGGGAGGGGGAGAGACAGACACACACACACGCAGAGGGGAGGGGGAGAGACACACACACACACACGCAGAGGGGAGGGGGAGACACACACACACACACACACGCAGAGGGGAGGGGGAGAGACACACACACACACACGCAGAGGGGAGGGGGAGAGACACACACACACACGCAGAGGGGAGGGGGAGACACACACACACACACGCAGAGGGGAGGGGGAGAGACACACACACACACACACAGACACACGCAGAGGGGAGGGGGAGAGACACACACACACACACACACACGCAGAGGGGAGGGGGAGAGACACACACACACACACACGCAGAGGGGAGGGGGAGAGACACACACACACACACACACACACACACACACACACACGCAGAGGGGAGGGGGAGAGACACACACACACACACGCAGAGGGGAGGGGGAGAGACACACACACACACGCAGAGGGGGAGGGGGAGAGACACACACACACGCACACACACAGACACACAGAGGGAAAGTCAGACCTCGTAAAAAAAAGAGGGAGGTCAATAAACACGTACCCCCAACTGTGTCGTGGCAGCTTCGGCTGGTAACAGAATCGGGGAACAGAACAGGAGAGGGGAAGGAGGATGTGCAGGAGGGGAGAAGTGGGGGGGGTGGGGGGGGGGGGGGTGGAGAGGGGGTGCCGGGGAAAGAGAGGCACAAAGAGCAGAGGACGACAGCTTGTTCATTCTCGGAAAGTGGGTCCCAGCTCAGCCCAACGACATGCACCAAGTCCTTCGAGAGCGCCTCGCAAAGAGGGCCCGGCCTCCAGCTCCCCGAGGGGGCCCGGCCTCCAGCTCCCCGAGGGGCCCGGCCTCCAGCTCCCCGAGGGGCCCGGCCTCCAGCTCCCCGAGGGGCCCGGCCTCCAGCTCCCCGAGGGGGCCCGGCCTCCAGCTCCCCGAGGGGCCCGGCCTCCAGCTCCCCGAGGGGCCCGGCCTCCAGCTCCCCGAGGGGCCCGGCCTCCAGCTCCCCGAGGGGCCCGGCCTCCAGCTCCCCGAGGGGCCCGGCCTCCAGCTCCCCGAGGGGCCCGGCCTCCAGCTCCCCGAGGGGCCCGGCCTCCAGCTCCCCGAGGGGCCCGGCCTCCAGCTCCCCGAGGGGCCCGGCCTCCAGCTCCCCGAGGGGCCCGGCCTCCAGCTCCCCGAGGGGCCCGGCCTCCAGCTCCCCGAGGGGCCCGGCCTCCAGCTCCCCGAGGGGCCCGGCCTCCAGCTCCCCGAGGGGCCCGGCCTCCAGCTCCCCGAGGGGCCCGGCCTCCAGCTCCCCGAGGGGCCCGGCCTCCAGCTCCCCGAGGGGGCCCGGCCTCCAGCTCCCCGAGGGGCCCGGCCTCCAGCTCCCCGAGGGGCCCGGCCTCCAGCTCCCCGAGGGGCCCGGCCTCCAGCTCCCCGAGGGGCCCGGCCTCCAGCTCCCCGAGGGGGCCCGGCCTCCAGCTCCCCGAGGGGCCCGGCCTCCAGCTCCCCGAGGGGCCCGGCCTCCAGCTCCCCGAGGGGCCCGGCCTCCAGCTCCCCGAGGGGCCCGGCCTCCAGCTCCCCGAGGGGCCCGGCCTCCAGCTCCCCGAGGGGCCCGGCCTCCAGCTCCCCGAGGGGCCCGGCCTCCAGCTCCCCGAGGGGCCCGGCCTCCAGCCAGGCCACACGAATTCCAACGAACACACCTCTGGCACGGAAGCAGGATGAAAAATCCTCTCCTTCTTCTCCCCGGACCAAAATAAAAAATAATGTCTCCCGTGCATTTTAACTCTTCCCCCCCTCTCCGCCCAGGTACTTTCCCCTTTAAGCATGGCCCTGCCCCGGAGGAGGTGGGGGTGGGTGGGATGGTGATGACAAGTAACAGGAACACTGGCCTCCAGAACTCGACCCCACAGTGTGTTGTGAAGAGATAGGCAGGTGTCAGCCTGGCGATGGATTAAGGGTAAGCAAGCATGCCATTAAGGTATGGAGGGGGGGGGGGTTAGAATTTCTCGTGCCAAACCGCAGCGGATGGAATCGCCCTGATCCCGTAGCGTTCTCAACTAAGTGCCGGGAGAGCGGGTGGGAACGGCGGATTGCTCGGGGTTGAGGGGAGGGGGGAGGCCCGAGCGGAGAGATCCAATTGCAACGTCTGTATACGATACCTGTTCAATCCGGGTTACGTCAGGGAGGGGGGAGGGGGAGGAGGAGAGGGGCGGCCGAGCACGAGGGATGGCAGCGAGTCTCGTCAAGAGCTAGACGTCAGCGAAGTGAGGGCTGGTTACGGGAGATATGGCGGGGAGGGGGGTTGCCGGGGTGGGGGCGTAACCTTTTTTCCAATGAAGCTCGGAAGATTACTGCAGTTAGAGAGAGTCTACAGTGCACTGTACGAGTGACGGAGCCAGATCTTAACATGGACGTACCACTGCCCCCCTGGCCAACGCCCTGCGAATACGGCAGGTCAAAGGGCACAACCACCCCCCCACTCTCGCTCCGAGAAGGCGGATACCATCAAACCAACGTCAAATACCCACCTTCTGAAACCGGTCAGGAGCACGGCCCCTTTTGCGCTCGAAAGAAACAGCCACGTGACATCAAGAGCCCCCCCCCCCTCACCGCCTCTGTCGTCAACCCCCGCCCCCCCCACCGGCACGAGGGGCCGGGGACAAAGCTTCTGATCAGCCGCTCCCCACGGGGGAAGCGGCTAGCTCTCAGCATCTCAGCCGCGCGCACCTCCCCGCCCCACAGCAGCAGGCACCCAGCCCCGTGGGTGGCGGAGAGGGGGGGGCATAAAGTAGGGTTCATAAACAGCAGGCAGCGTCCTTCAAACTCTAGTCCCTTGCCCCCTCCCTCCATATAAGACCATCGGTTGATTCCCGAACAGATTCACTCAATACCAGAAACCCCCCCCCCTCAAAAAACTTAACCACCTCTAATGGGGGGAAAGCAAGCGAACCCAGATGGCATCACATTGACCGCAATTCTTACAGGAGGGCCGAACGGCGGACGAGAGAGCGGCAAACACAAACGCGGACCCTCGCCCGCCCGGAGAGGAGGCGATGGGAGTCGCCCCCCTCCCGCCCACTTACCCGTGCTCGGATCTCGCACTGCCGCAGGCGGCATTTCTGGCGAATCTTGTTGGGGCCCCCGAACTTCTTCATATCCTTGCAGAAGTCGCACTGGCCGCAGTCCTCTGTCCGGCGGCACGCCTCGCACTCCCCGCACATGCGCGCCGATCTCTTTATTTGCTTAATGACGGGGAAAGTTGGGGAGGGGGGGGGGGGGGGGTTGGAGAGAAAGGGGGGAGGGGGGGGAGACAGAAACAGAAAGAAAGGGTTTAAAAGACGGTTGACGCAAAACAGGACGCAGCGAAACCTCAACTCCTGCGCGACTTGGGGACAATCGGAAAACGGCAGCGGTAACGGTACGTGCGGAGCTAACTTTGGGTGGGGGAGGGGGGGAATTGAATTACAGAGAATTTACAGCACAGAAACAGGCCATTCGGCCCAACTGGTCTATCCCGGTGTTTATGCTCCACACGAGCCTCCTCCCTCCCTACTCCATCTCACCCTCTCACCCTCTCCTTCTATTCCTTTCTCCCTCATGTGTTTATCGAGCTTCCCCTTAAATCCATCGATTCTATTCCCCTCGACCACTCCATGTGGGAGCGAGTTCCACATTCTCACCGCTCTCTGGGTAAAGAAGTTTCTCCTGAATTCCCTGATTCCCTGCCTGAAAGCAGATTCAATAGTAACTTTCAAAAGGGAATTGGATAAATACTTGAAAAGGAAATAATTTTCAGGGCTACGGGAAAAGAGCAGGGCGGGGGGGGGGGAAGACACTAATCAGATAGGTCTTCCAAAGAGCCAGCACAGGCACGATGGGACGAATGGCCTCCTTCTGTCGAGTATGTAAACTGGTGGTGTGGGGGAAGGAGGGAAGTGTTTATTAAGCAATATAGAACTCTACGACAGAAGTCCTTTGGACCTGTGGAGTGAACAGGAATGACCCAAAGCCTCTTATTGACCGCTGATGGCGAATGAACTGCATGCACAAGTCACAAACTATTACAAGTGGGTTTATCTGTCAGACCAGCATTCAAGACAAGGTCATGGGGAGTCTGTGCTGGACGGCACTGCTTAAACGTTACGGCCTGCCTCAGCGACCCGCGCTTCAAACTAATTCACCGGCCCCACTAGTCACAAGGCAGACTAGGGGGATTAAAAAACACCAACGGGATTCTGACCGGACGGTCACCACGTGGAAACCGGAGGGAATGTTCCTCTCTGAACGGGAAAGAAAATAGCTGTTCCCTCTCCGTTAATTCACGGGGTCCCCAGGAAGGCGGAGGTCTGATAGGTGGAGAGTGGGACCGAGGTGAAGCCTTGCCGATCGCAGGGAAAACAGGCACGGAGAGGAATTTCACCCCAATCTGTTTGAGGAAGGGTCTTTACTCCCATTACCACTCAACTGGACACGTGAAAGCATCACGGCAAGTAGGTACAAGGCCCCGGGGCTGAGTGCGGAACGTGGGAAGGCCATTCAGCCCCTCGAGCCATTCAATTAGACCGTGGCTGATCTGTATCTTAACTCCATCTTACCCGCCTTGGTTCCGTAACCCGTAATAAAAATCAATCAATCTCAGTTTTGAAAGCTCCAATTGACCCCCAGCATCCACAGCCTTTTTGGGGGGAGAGTGTTCCAGATTTCCCCCTCCCCTTTGTGTGAGGAAGTGCTTCCTGACATCACCCCTGGCTCTAATTTTAAGGTTCTGCCCCCTTTGTTCTGGACTCCCCCCACCAGAGGAAATAGTTTCTCTCTCTCTCGACCCTATCGAATCCTTTAATCATCTTAAACCCCTCGATTAGATCACCCCTTAATCTTCTACACTCGAGGGAATACAAGCCCAGTCTGTGCGACCTGCCCTCGTAATTTAACCCTTTTAACCCCGGTATCATTCTGGCGAATCTGCGCTGGACCCCCTCCAAGGCCGATATATCCCTCCCGAGCTCACGAGACACACACTCGACCGGGTCCTTACATTTGCTGCCACTTTCCGCTTGTCCATTCGCATCTCGCTCTGCTCTTTCCTCTTCTCCAGCTCCGCCTCGCCGTCCCGCTCTCGTTCCTTCTCTTTCTCCTTTGTCTTCTTCTGACGGTATTTGATGGCGAGCGTCGGGTCGTTAACTGGAGAGGGAAGCAAAAAGGGGGGGGGGCAGAGGCTGGTTAATAAATGAAAGGGGGGCTGCTCCCTCGGGACCAGGGGCGGGACGATTCACTGCTGGGGGCGCGACAGACAGACCGGGGGTTGGGCACAGACAGACAGACACGGGGGGCGCCGCAACAGACGCGGTGGGGGGTCCACACGACAGACTGCTAAATATGTTACAGCTAAAGTCGCTCGAGTTGTTTTGTGCTGCAAAATGAGATTGATAGCGGTCAGCTCGGGGATCCTGGAGCCAGCACAGCGAGTAAGACCAACACCTCCCCGCACCTCCTCCCCACCGCCGGCCGCGGCCTCACCTCGGCACTGCTGGCAGTACCACTGCCGGATGCCTTTGGCCATCTTCTCGGTGATCTGGATGCAGCTGCCATGGAACCACTCGTTGCACTTGTCACAGCCGCTGTCCGGGGTGGGGGGGGGGGGGGAAAAGAGAAGAGAAGGTTACACAGTGAACGGGACGGCCCCTCCGTCTCCCCCCACCTCGCCATCCAGCGCCTCGCCCTGGCCGCTGCGAACGGACCCAGAACGGCGCCGCGGCGGCCAAGCTATTTGACCGCGGGGGGCATCAGAAGCTAGTCGAACGTCCGGGCTGCAGAGGGTCACCTGGGGGTGGGGGTAAGAACTCTAGCCCGGGGCGGGGAGCCGAAGTCAATCGCAGTAGCCCTAGCATCCTCCACTCCCCCACCCCATTTCACCCGTATCCTCCACTCCCCCACCCCATTTCACCCGTTCAGGAGCGTGACCAGGCAGGGTCAGTCCCGGGTCACGTTGGGCTTTGGAAGGAGGGGTTCACTGCTGCTCGAGGCTGTCGTCACAAGAAACTCTTTCCACTGGCGGGAGGGTCGGTAACCAGAGGACACGGATTTAAGATAAATCGGCAAAAGAGCCAGAGGCGGAGATGTGGAGAATTTGTTTTTTTATATATAAACACTGCGAGTTGTTCTGATCTGGAAGGCGGTGCCTGAAAGGGCGGGGGAAGCAGGTTCAATATTAACTATCACACACCCTCCCCATGCCCCTAACGCTCCATTGCCGGGGGCAGCCGATCCACTCACTACCATGCCACCAGGGGTCCGGTGACACTAGCTATTCAGCAACGGTGGCCACCCTGTGAGGCCCCGCCTCTGCCCTGCACCGTCCGGGCACAGCGACCGGTGTGTCCCCTGCGGGAAGGGGCTGCACGCCAGGACGACACCTCCCACCCCAAGTAACCAAAACCCTTCTGATATCTGACCCCCTGCCAAGGGGTTGGGTTCAGTGGCGCCTCTCGGAGGGGTGGGGAGAGGGGGTACTGAATAACCCACACCTTCAGGTCTGGCTGCTTTAAACAAAAAGGGGCAGAAATGAAACGCAGAGCGAGCGAGAGACAGCGAGCGATAGACAGACAGACAGACACACCCATCCCTCCTCCTTGTAGTTAAGGACTTTTGCACGGAGATGAAAACGGAGCGAGAGAACGCCCCAGGTCGAACCTCAACTCCCCCCGCCCCGGTCACTCACATCATGAAGCAGTTGATGTCAGGCCGCCGGCAGATGCAGTAGACGGGGGCGCTGGCCGCGTCAGGGTCCGTCAGTTCCAGGTCTTCCAGCCGAGCAGCCTCCAGGCTCACCGAGTCACTCGCCGCGGCGTCCTGTCAACAGGGAACGGAAACCACCGGTCAGGTCGCTGTAAACATGTGAACGGGGGGAGGCCATTCAGCCCCTCGAGCCTGTTCCGCCATTCATTTGGATCATGCCTGAGCTGCACTGTAACTCCGTCTACCCGCCTTCACTCCATATCTCTCGATGCCCAACAACAATCCATCGATCTCAGTTTTGAATTTTCCAATTGACCCACAGCCTTTTTGGGGGAAGACCCCCCACCAGAGGAAAGAGTTTCTCTCTCTCTCTGCCCATTCAAATCTTGTAATCATCTGAACACACAGGCCGCTCCGCACCCTCCCCAAACACACACAGAGCCCACCGTCCCCCACTCCCCCCAACACACACACAGACCCCACCGTCCCCCACTCCCCCAAACACACACACAGACCCCACCGTCCCCCAAACACACACACAGACCCCACCGTCCCCCACTCCCCCCAAACACACACACAGACCCCACCGTCTCCCAAACACACACAGAGCCCACCGTCCCCCACTCCCCCCAAACACACACACAGACCCCACCGTCCCCCAAACACACACACAGACCCCACCGTCCCCCACTCCCCCAAACACACACACAGACCCCACCGTCCCCCACTCCACCCCAACACACACACAGACCCCACCGTCCCCCAAACACACACACAGACCCCACCGTCCCCCACTCCCCCAAACACACACAGAGCCCACCGTCCCCCACTCCCCCAAACACACACACAGACCCCACCGTCCCCCACTCCCCCAAACACACACACAGACCCCACCGTCCCCCACTCCCCCAAACACACAGACCCCACCGTCCCCCACTCCCCCCAAACACACACACAGACCCCACCGTCCCCCAAACACACACACAGACCCCACCGTCCCCCACTCCCCAAACACACACACAGACCCCACCGTCCCCCACTTCCCCCAAACACACACACAGACCCCACCGTCCCCCACTCCCCCAAACACACACACAGACCCCACCGTCCCCCACTCCCCCAAACACACACACAGACCCCACCGTCCCCCACTCCCCCAAACACACACACAGACCCCACCGTCCCCCACTCCCCCAAACACACACACAGACCCCACCGTCCCCCACTCCCCCAAACACACAGACCCCACCGTCCCCCACTCCCCCAAACACACACACAGACCCCACCGTCCCGCACTCCCCCCAAACACACACACAGACCCCACCGTCCCCCACTCCCCCCAAACACACACAGACCCCACCGTCCCCCACTCCCCCAAACACACACACAGACCCCACCGTCCCCCACTCCCCCAAACACACACACAGACCCCACCGTCCCCACTCCCCCCAAACACACACACAGACCCCACCGTCCCCCACTCCCCCAAACACACACACAGACCCCACCGTCCCCCAAACACACACACAGACCCCACCGTCCCCCACTCCCCCAAACACACACACAGACCCCACCGTCCCCCACTCCCCCAAACACACAGACCCCACCGTCCCCCACTCCCCCAAACACACACACAGACCCCACCGTCCCGCACTCCCCCCAAACACACACACAGACCCCACCGTCCCCCCACTCCCCCAAACACACACACAGACCCCACCGTCCCCCACTCCCCCAAACACACACACAGACCCCACCGTCCCCCACTCCCCCCAAACACACACACAGACCCCACCGTCCCCCACTCCCCCCAAACACACACAGACCCCACCGTCCCCCAAACACACACACAGACCCCACCGTCCCCCACTCCCCCAAACACACACAGACCCCACCGTCCCCCACTCCCCCAAACACACACACAGACCCCACCGTCCCCCATTCCCCCAAACACACACACAGACCCCACCGTCCCCCACTCCCCCAAACACACACACAGACCCCACCGTCCCCCATTCCCCCAAACACACACACAGACCCCACCGTCCCCCACTCCCCCAAACACACACACAGACCCCACCGTCCCCCACTCCCCCAAACACACACACAGACCCCACCGTCCCCCACTCCCCCAAACACACACACAGACCCCACCGTCCCCCACTCCCCCAAACACACACACAGACCCCACCGTCCCGCACTCCCCCCAAACACACACACAGACCCCACCGTCCCCCACTCCCCCAAACACACACACAGACCCCACCGTCCCCCACTCCCCCAAACACACACACAGACCCCACCGTCCCCCACTCCCCCCAAACACACACACAGACCCCACCGTCCCCCACTCCCCCAAACACACACACAGACCCCACCGTCCCCCACTCCCCCAAACACACACACAGACCCCCACCGTCCCCCACACACACACACAGACCCCACCGTCCTCCACTCCCCCAAACACACACACAGACCCCACCGTCCCCCACTCCCCCAAACACACAGCCCTCGCTGTCACATCTCGCCTTGACCTCAGGGATTTCAAGCCATGATCTTCTGACTCAGAGACTGACCAATCCAAGCTGACAGCCCGCGGGTGTCTCTCGACACGTTTCTCTTTCTGGACGTATAGAATTGTAAACAATTTTACAACACCAAGTTATAGTCCAACGATTTTATTTTTAATCCCACAAGCTTTCGGGGGCTTTCCCCTTCCTCAGGCGGTGTCCACACCGCCTGAGGAAGGGGAAAGCCCCCGAAAGCTTGTGGGATTAAAAACAAAATCGTTGGACTATAACTTGGTGTTGTAAAATTGTTTACAATTGTTAACCCCAGACCATCACCGGCATATCCACATCATAGACGTATAGATGTAGATAGGCGTATAGATGTACATATTTATATATACACACACGTGTGTGCATGTGTATACGTGTGTTTATAGATGAGAGTACATGGATCGATACATATGTATATAGATCTATACACGCCTATATATGTGCGGATACAGACACCGCGAGTTACGCGCGGATCTGTAGAATTATAGAATGGTTACAGGCTGGAAGGTGGCCATTCGGCCCATCGAGTCTGTTCTGGCTCTCTGCAAGAGCAATCCAGTTAGTCCCATATACGCACAGATACACTATATATATACACACACACATATACACACACACCTCCGTATACCCGCAGATACATATATATATATATACACACACACCTCCGTATACCCGCAGATACATATATATATATATATATATATATATATATACACACACCTCCGTATACCCGCAGATACATATATATATATATACACACACCTCCGTATACCCGCAGATACATATATATATATATATATATATATACACACACCTCCGTATACCCGCAGATACATATATATATATACACACACCTCCGTATACCCGCAGATACACATATATACACACACACCTCCGTATACCCGCAGATACACATATATACACACACACCTCCATATAACCGCAGATACATATATATATATACACACTCATCCGTATACCCGCAGATACATGTATAAATATACACACACCTCTGTATACGTGCAGGTACATATAGTATATGTCTCCGTATACGCGCAGGTACATACAGATCGCTATCCGTGCACCCGCGAGTACACACAGACTATATATATATATATATATATCTCCGTACACCCGCAGATACATATAGACTATATATATATATCTCCGTACACCCGCAGGTACATATAGACTATATATATATATCTCCGTACACCCGCAGGTACATATAGACGATATATATATCTCTCCGTACACCCGCAGGTACATATAGACTATATATATATATATTTCCGTATACCCGCAGGTACATATATACGATATATATATATATATATATCTCCGTACACCCACAGATACATATAGACTATATATATATATATATATATATATCTCCGTATACCCGCAGGTACATATAGACGATATATATATCTCTCCGTACACCCGCAGGTACATATAGACTATATATATATCTCCGTATACCCGCAGGTACATATATACTATATATATATATATCTCCGTACACCCGCAGGTACATATAGACTATATATATATAAATCTCCGTACACCCGCAGGTACATATAGACTATATATATATATATATATCTCCGTACACCCGCAGATACATATAGACTATATATATATATATATCTCCCCGTACACCCGCAGATACATATAGACTATATATATATAAATCTCCGTACACCCGCAGGTACATATAGACTATATATATATATATATATCTCCGTACACCCGCAGATACATATAGACTATATATATATATATATCTCCCCGTACACCCGCAGATACATATAGACTATATATATATATATATCTCCGTACACCCGCAGATACATATAGACTATATATATATATCTCCGTACACCCGCAGGTACAGATAGACTATATATATATATTTCCATACACCCGCAGATACATATAGACTATATATATATATCTCCGTACACCCGCAGATACATATAGACTATATATATATCTCTCCGTACACCCGCAGATACATATAGACTATATATATATATCTCCGTATACCCGCAGATACATATATACTATATATATATATCTCCGTACACCCGCAGGTACATATAGACTATATATATATATATATCTCCGTACACCCGCAGGTACATATAGACTATATATATATATATATATATATCTCCGTATACCCGCAGGTACATATAGACTATATATATATATATCTCCGTACACCCGCAGGGACATATATACTATATATATATATATATATCTCCGTACACCCGCAGGTACATATAGACTATATATATATATATCTCCGTACACCCGCAGGGACATATAGACTATATATATATATATATATCTCCGTACACCCGCAGGTACATATAGACTATATATATATATATATATCTCCGTATACCCGCAGGTACATATAGACTATATATATATATATCTCCGTACACCCGCAGAGACATATAGACTATATATATATATATATCTCCGTACACCCGCAGATACATATAGACTATACATATATCTCTCCGTACACCCGCAGATACATATATACAATATATCTCTCCGTACACCCGCAGATACATATAGACTATATATATATATATATCTCCGTACACCCGCAGGTACATATAGACTATATATATATATCTCTCCGTACACCCGCAGATACATATATACTATATATCTCTCCGTACACCCGCAGATACATATAGACTATATATATATATATATATATATATATATATATCTCCGTACACCCGCAGATACATAGAGACTATATATATATATATCTCCGTACACCCGCAGATACATATAGACTATATATATATATCTCCGTACACCCGCAGGTACATATAGACTATATATATATATCTCCATACACCCGCAGGTACATATAGACTATATATATATATATATATCTCTCCGTGCACCCGCAGGTACATATAGACTATATATATATCTATCTCCGTATACCCGCAGATACATATAGACTATATATATATCTCCGTACACCCGCAGGTACATATAGACTATATATATATCTATCTCCGTATACCCGCAGATACATATAGACTATATATATATATATATATATATATATATATATATATATATATATCTCCCTACACCCGCAGGTACATATAGACTATATATATATATATCCGTACACCCGCAGATACATATAGACTATATATATATATATATATCTCCGTACACCCGCAGATACATATAGACTATATATATATATCTCCGTACACCCGCAGATACATATAGACTATATATATATATATATCTCCGTACACCCGCAGATACATATAGACTATATATATATATATATCTCCGTACACCCGCAGATACATATAGACTATATATATATATGTCCGTACACCCGCAGGTACATATAGACTATATATATATATATATCTCCGTACACCCGCAGATACATATAGACTATATTTATATATATCTCCGTACACCCGCAGACACATATAGACTATATATAT
Source organism: Heptranchias perlo (assembly GCF_035084215.1). Lineage (NCBI taxonomy): Eukaryota > Metazoa > Chordata > Chondrichthyes > Hexanchiformes > Hexanchidae > Heptranchias > Heptranchias perlo. The sequence goes on along the minus strand of NW_027139800.1, from coordinate 72,378 downwards.
ATATATCTCCGTATACCCGCAGATACATATAGACTATATATATATATCTCCGTACACCCGCAGATACATATAGACTATATATATATATCTCCGTACACCCGCAGATACATATAGACTATATATCTCTCCGTACACCCGCAGATACATATAGACTATATATATATATATATATCTCCGTACACCCGCAGATACATATAGACTATATATATATATATCTCCGTATACCCGCAGATACATATAGACTATATATATATATCTCCGTACACCCGCAGATACATATAGACTATATATATATATCTCCGTACACCCGCAGATACATATAGACTATATATATATATATCTCCGTACACCCGCAGATACATATAGACTATATATATATATCTCCGTACACCCGCAGGTACATATAGACTATATATATATATATCTCCGTACACCCGCAGGTACAGACAGACTATATATATATATATATATCTCTCCGTGCACCCGCAGGTACATATAGACTATATATATATATCTATCTCCGTATACCCGCAGATACATATAGACTATATATATATCTCCGTACACCCGCAGATACATATAGACTATATATATCTCTCCGTACACCCGCAGATACATATAGACTATATATATATATCTCTCCGTACACCCGCAGATACATATAGACTATATATATATCTCCGTACACCCGCAGATACATATAGACTATATTTATATATATCTCCGTACACCCGCAGACACATATAGACTATATATATATATATCTCCGTACACCCGCAGACACATATAGACTATATATATATATATATATATATCTCCGTACACCCGCAGATACATACAGACTATATATATATCTCTCCGTACACCCGCAGATACATATAGACTATATATATATATCTCCGTACACCCGCAGATACATATATACTATATATCTCTCCGTACACCCGCAGATACATATAGACTATATATCTCTCCGTACACCCGCAGATACATATAGACTATATATCTCTCCGTACACCCGCAGATACATATAGACTATATATATATATATCTCCGTATACCCGCAGATACATATAGACTATATATATATATATATATATCTCCGTACACCCGCAGATACATATAGACTATATATATATATCTCCGTACACCCGCAGATACATATAGACTATATATATATATATATCTCCGTACACCCGCAGGTACATATAGACTATATATATATATATCTCCGTACACCCGCAGGTGCAGACAGACTATATATATATATATCTCTCCGTGCACCCGCAGGTACATATAGACTATATATATATATATCTCCGTACACCCGCAGGTGCAGACAGACTATATATATATATCTATCTCCGTACACCCGCAGGTGCAGACAGACTATATATATATATATATCTCCGTACACCCGCAGATACATATAGACTATATATATATATATCTCCGTATACCCGCAGATACATATAGACTATATATATATATATATATATCTCCGTACACCCGCAGATACATATAGACTATATATATATATCTCCGTACACCCGCAGATACATATAGACTATATATATATATATATCTCCGTACACCCGCAGGTACATATAGACTATATATATATATATATCTCCGTACACCCGCAGGTGCAGACAGACTATATATATATATCTATCTCCGTACACCCGCAGGTACATATAGACTATATATATATATATATCTCCGTACACCCGCAGGTACATATAGACTATATATATATATATATATATATATATATATCTCTCCGTGCACCCGCAGGTACATATAGACTATATATATATCTCCGTACACCCGCAGATACATATAGACTATATATATCTCTCCGTACACCCGCAGATACATATAGACTATATATATATATATCTCTCCGTACACCCGCAGATACATATAGACTATATATATATCTCCGTACACCCGCAGATACATATAGACTATATATATATATATATCTCCGTACACCCGCAGATACATATAGACTATATATATATATATCTCCGTACACCCGCAGGTACATATAGACTATATATATATATCTCCGTACACCCGCAGATACATATAGACTATATATATCTCTCCGTACACCCGCAGATACATATAGACTATATATATATCTCCGTACACCCGCAGATACATTTCGACTATATATATATATATCTCCGTACACCCGCAGATACATATAGACTATATATATATATATATATCTCCGTACACCCGCAGATACATATAGACTATATATATATATCTCCGTACACCCGCAGATACATATAGACTATATATATATATCTCCGTACACCCGCAGGTACATATAGACTATATATATATATATATATATCTCCGTGCACCCGCAGGTACATACAGACTATATATATATATCTATCTCCGTATACCCGCAGATACATATAGACTATATATATATATATCTCCGTACACCCGCAGGTACATATAGACTATATATATATATCTCCGTACACCCGCAGGTACATATAGACTATATATATGTATATCTCCGTACACCCGCAGATACATATAGATTATATATATATCTCCGTACACCCGCAGGTACATATAGACTATATATATATATCTCCGCACACCCGCAGGTACATATAGACTATATATATATATATATATATATATATATCTCCGGACACCCGCACATACAGAAGACTATATATATATCTCCGTACACCCGCAGATACATATAGACTATATATATATATATATCTCCGTACACCCGCAGGTACATATAGACTATATATATACATCTATCTCCGTACACCCGCAGGTACATATAGACTATATATATATATATATATATCTCCGTACACCCGCAGGTACATATAGACTACATATATATATCTCCGTACACCCACAGATACATATAGACTATATATATATATATATATCTCTCTCCGTACACCCGCAGGTACATATAGACTATATATATATATATATATATATATATATATCCATACACCCGCAGATACATATAGACTATATATATATATCTCCGTACACCCGCAGGTACATATAGACTATATATATATATATATCTCCGTACACCCGCAGGTACATATAGACTATATATATATATCTCCGTACACCCGCAGGTACATATAGACTATATATATATATATCTCCGTACACCCGCACATACAGAAGACTATATATATATCTCCGTACACCCGCAGATACATATAGACTATATATATATATATATATCTCCGTACACCCGCAGGTACATATAGACTATATATATATATCTATCTCCGTACACCCGCAGGTACATATAGACTATATATATATATATATATATCTCCGTACACCCGCAGGTACATATAGACTACATATATATATCTCTGTACACCCACAGATACATATAGACTATATATATATATATATATATATATATATATCTCTCCGTACACCCGCAGGTACATATAGACTATATATATATATATCTCCGTACACCCGCAGATACATATAGACTATATATGTATATCTCCGTACACCCGCAGATACATATAGACTATATATATATATATCTCCGTACACCCGCAGATACATATAGACTACAGATATATCTCTCCGTACACCCGCAGATACATATAGACTATATATATATCTCCGTACACCCACAGGTACATATAGACTATATATATATCTCTCCGTACACCCGCAGGTACATATAGACTATATATATATATCTCCGTACACCCGCAGGTACATATAGACTATATATATATATATCTCCGTACACCCGCAGATACATATAGACTATATATGTATATCTCCGTACACCCGCAGATACATATAGACTATATATATATATATATATCTCCGTACACCCGCAGATACATATAGACTATATATATATATATATCTCCGTACACCCGCAGATACATATAGACTATATATATATATCTCCGTACACCCGCAGATACATATAGACTATATATATATATATATCTCCGTACACCCGCAGATACATATAGACTATATATATATATCTCCGTACACCCGCAGGTACATATAGACTATATATATATATATATCTCCGTACACCCGCAGGTACATATAGACTATATATATATATATATATATATCTCCGTACACCCGCAGATACATATAGACTATATATATATATATATCTCCGTACACCCGCAGATACATACAGACTATATATATATATATATCTCCGTACACCCGCAGATACATACAGACTATATATATATCTCTCCGTACACCCGCAGATACATATAGACTATATATATATATATCTCCGTACACCCGCAGATACATATATACTATATATCTCTCCGTACACCCGCAGATACATATATACTATATATCTCTCCGTACACCCGCAGATACATATAGACTATATATCTCTCCGTACACCCGCAGATACATATAGACTATATATATATATATATCTCCGTACACCCGCAGATACATATAGACTATAGATATATCTCCGTATACCCGCAGATACATATATACTATATATATATAGATATATCTCCGTATACCCGCAGATATATATAATATATGCAGATAAAGTAATTCATCGGCTACAAAGTGCTTTGGGCCAGATGGACATTTCGGGACGTCCCAAAGCGCTTTGCAGCCAATGAATTAGTTTTATGTGTGGTCACGGTTGTAATGTAGGAGACAACAGATATATGTACACACACATGCGTGTGCTGATATATATGTGTATACATGCGGAGATATACTTGTGTAGATGTGGCGAGCGTCAGGTACAGCTCTGTGTGTCTATCTATATATATCAATCTATCTATAGATACACACACATTGTATATTCACTCTACACTATATGAACACACAGTGGGGGGGGGGGGGGGGGAAGACACTGCCTGGGCCCGAGTGACTCCCGGGCTCTCTCACAAAGGCAGCCCCTCCACCACCAACCTCAGTCACTCATCAGCCGTCCCCAGTCCCCCTCCTCCTCCCCCCAGTCTCCCCTTCCACTCGGTCTCCCCCTCCTCCTCCACTCGGTCTCCCCCTCCTCCTCCCCCCGGTCTCCCCCTCCCCTCGGTCTCCCCCTCCTCCTCCACTCGGTCTCCCCCTCCTCCTCCACTCGGTCTCCCCCTCCTCCTCCACTCGGTCTCCCCCTCCACCTCCTCCCCCACCCCTCAGTCTCCCCCTCCCCAGTCTCCCCCCCCCCCTCACCCCTCAGTCTCCTCCTCCCCTCAGTCTCCCCCTCCCCATTCTCCCCCTCACTCACCCCTCAGTCTCCCCCTCCCCAGTCTCCCCCTCCACCTCCTCCCCCACCCCTCAGTCTCCTCCCCTCCCCCTCCACCTCCTCCCCCACCCCTCAGTCTCCCCCTCCCCAGTCTCCCCCCCCCTCACCCCTCAGTCTCCTCCTCCCCTCAGTCTCCCCCTCCCCATTCTCCCCCTCACTCACCCCTCAGTCTCCCCCTCCCCAGTCTCCCCCTCCCCCTCCACCCCCACCCCTCAGTCTCCTCCTCCTCCCCCACCCCTCAGTCTCCTCCTCCTCCCCCACCCCTCAGTCTCCTCCTCCTCCTCCCCCACCCCTCAGTCTCCTCCTCCTCCTCCCCCACCCCTCAGTCTCCTCCTCCTCCCCCACCCCTCAGTCTCCTCCTCCTCCCCAATCTCCTCCTCCCCTCAGTCTCCCCCTCACTCACCCCTCAGTCTCCTCCCCCCCCTCAGTCTCCCCCTCCCCAGTCTCCCCCTCCACCCCCACCCCTACCCCTCAGTCTCCTCCTCCTCCCCAATCTCCTCCTCCCCCTCCCCTCCGTCACTCACCGCCTCCCCTCAGACACTCACCCCCCTCTCCATGTCTCTCTCCCTCTCTCTCGACTCCAACTCGATGCCGAGGCTCCGCTCCGATCACCAGGCCTCCCTTAACAACCGCCACTTCCGCTTCCGACCCAGCCAACCGCCGCCCGCCCCGGCGTCCACTTCCGGGTCACCCCGCGACCTCTCTCTCCCTCTCCCTCTCTCCATCGCGCCCTTTATTACCAACAATTGTCACCGATCGCGCTGCAAACCGAAGAGAGAAAAAAAAATCAATCCACCGACTCCGGCACACGACCGAAAACCGCAGGCCTCCCTCCACACACGACGAGAGTCCGCCCGCGGACAAGATGGGTGGAGGTGGCTTGGGTACTGCCTCCGCCCAGGCGCAGCAGCGCCCCCTCTGCTGGGCGAGCGGTACTGCAGGCGATTTGGGCTCTCCCTCTGTGAGGGTTTGGCTCCCACTGCAATCCCCAAACTAATCCCACTGCCCCGCTCTCTCCCCATAGCCCTGTATCAATCCCAAAACTAATCCCACTGCCCCGCTCTCTCCCCACAGCCCTGTATCAATCCCCAAACTAATCTCACTGCCCCACTCTCTCCCCATAGCCCTGTATCAATCCCCAAACTAATCCCACTGCCCCACTCTCTCCCCATAGCCCTGTATCAATCCCCAAACTAATCCCACTGCCCCGCTCTCTCCCCATAGCCCTGTATCAATCCCCAAACTAATCTCACTGCCCCACTCTCTCCCCATAGCCCTGTATCAATCCCCAAACTAATCCCACTGCCCCACTCTCCCCCCATAGCCCTGTATCAATCCCCAAACTAATCCCACTGCCCCACTCTCTCCCCATAGCCCTGTATCAATCCCCAAACTAATCCCACTGCCCCGCTCTCTCCCCATAGCCCTGTATCAATCCCCAAACTAATCCCACTGCCCCACTCTCTCCCCATAGCCCTGTATCAATCCCCAAACTAATCCCACTGCCCCACTCTCTCCCCATAGCCCTGTATCAATCCCCAAACTAATCCCACTGCCCCACTCTCTCCCCATAGCCCTGTATCAATCCCCAAACTAATCCCACTGCCCCGCTCTCTCCCCATAGCCCTGTATCAATCCCCAAACTAATCCCACTGCCCCACTCTCTCCCCATAGCCCTGTATCAATCCCCAAACTAATCCCACTGCCCCACTCTCTCCCCATAGTCCTGTATCAATCCCCAAACTAATCCCACTGCCCCACTCTCTCCCCACAGCCCTGTATCAATCCCCAAACTAATCCCACTGCCCCACTCTCTCCCCATAGCCCTGTATCAATCCCCAAACTAATCCCACTGCCCCGCTCTCTCCCCATAGCCCTGTATCAATCCCAAACTAATCCCACTGCCCCGCTCTCTCCCCATAGCCCTGTATCAATCCCCAAACTAATCCCACTGCCCCGCTCTCTCCCCATCGCCCTGTATCAATCCCCAAACTAATCCCACTGCCCCACTCTCTCCCCATAGCCCTGTATCAATCCCCAAACTAATCCCACTGCCCCGCTCTCTCCCCATAGCCCTGTATCAATCCCAAACTAATCCCACTGCCCCGCTCTCTCCCCATCGCCCTGTATCAATCCCCAAACTAATCCCACTGCCCCGCTCTCTCCCCATAGCCCTGTATCAATCCCCAAACTAATCCCACTGCCCCGCTCTCTCCCCATAGCCCTGTATCAATCCCCAAACTAATCCCACTGCCCCGCTCTCTCCCCACAGCCCTGTATCAATCCCCAAACTAATCCCACTGCCCCGCTCTCTCCCCATAGCCCTGTATCAATCCCCAAACTAATCCCACTGCCCCGCTCTCTCCCCATAGCCCTGTATCAATCCCCAAACTAATCCCACTACCCCACTCTCTCCCCATAGCCCTGTATCAATCTCCAAACTAATCCCACTGCCCCACTCTCTCCCCATAGCCCTGTATCAATCCGAAACTAATCCCACTGCCCCGCTCTCTCCCCATAGCCGTGTCTCAATCCCCAAACTAATCCCACTGCCCCGCTCTCTCCCCATAGCCCTGTAGCAATCCCCAAACTAATCCCACTGCCCCACTCTCTCCCCATAGCCCTGTATCAATCCCAAACTAATCCCACTGCCCCGCTCTCTCCCCATAGCCCTGTATCAATCCCCAAACTAATCCCACTGCCCCACTCTCTCCCCATAGCCCTGTATCAATCCCAAACTAATCCCACTGCCCCACTCTCTCCCCATAGCCCTGTATCAATCCCCAAACTAATCCCACTGCCCCACTCTCTCCCCATAGACCTGTATCAATCCCAAACTAATCCCACTGCCCCGCTCTCTCCCCATAGCCCTGTATCAATCCCCAAACTAATCCCACTGCCCCACTCTCTCCCCATAGACCTGTATCAATCCCAAACTAATCCCACTGCCCCGCTCTCTCCCCATAGCCCTGTATCAATCCCCAAACTAATCCCACTGCCCCACTCTCCCCATAGCCCTGTATCAATCCCAAACTAATCCCACTGCCCCACTCTCTCCCCATAGCCCTGTATCAATCCCCAAACTAATCCCACTGCCCCACTCTCTCCCCATAGCCCTGTATCAATCCCCAAACTAATCCCACTGCCCCACTCTCTCCCCATAGCCCTGTATCAATCCCCAAACTAATCCCACTGCCCCGCTCTCTCCCCATAGCCCTGTATCAATCCCCAAACTGATCCCACTGCCCCGCTCTCTCCCCATAGCCCTGTATCAATCCCCAAACTAATCCCACTGCCCCGCTCTCTCCCCATAGCCCTGTATCAATCCCCAAACTGATCCCACTGCCCCGCTCTCTCCCCATAGCCCTGTATCAATCCCCAAACTAATCCCACTGCCCCACTCTCCCCCCATAGCTCTGTATCAATCCCCAAACTGATCCCACTGCCCCGCTCTCTCCCCATAGCCCTGTATCAATCCCCAAACTAATCCCACTGCCCCGCTCTCTCCCCATAGCCCTGTATCAATCCCCAAACTAATCCCACTGCCCCGCTCTCTCCCCATAGCCCTGTATCAATCCCCAAACTAATCCCACTGCCCCGCTCTCTCCCCATAGCCCTGTATCAATCCCCAAACTAATCCCACTGCCCCGCTCTCTCCCCATAGCCCTGTATCAATCCCCAAACTGATCCCACTGCCCCGCTCTCTCCCCATAGCCCTGTATCAATCCCCAAACTGATCCCACTGCCCCGCTCTCTCCCCATAGCCCTGTATCAATCCCCAAACTGATCCCACTGCCCCGCTCTCTCCCCATAGCCCTGTATCAATCCCCAAACTGATCCCACTGCCCCGCTCTCTCCCAGAGCCCTGTATCAATCCCCAAACTAATCCCACTGCCCCACTCTCTCCCCATAGCCCTGTATCAATCCCCCAACTAATCCCACTGCCCCATTCTCTCCCCATAGCCCTGTATCAATCCCCAAACTAATCCCACTGCCCCGCCCTCTCCCCATAGCCCTGTATCAATCCCCAAACTAATCCCACTGCCCCACTCTCTCCCCATAGCCCTGTATCAATCCCCAAACTAATCCCACTGCCCCACTCTCTCCCCATAGCCCTGTATCAATCCCCAAACTAATCCCACTGCCCCACTCTCTCCCCATAGCCCTGTATCAATCCCCAAACTAATCCCACTGCCCCACTCTCTCCCCATAGCCCTGTATCAATCCCCAAACTAATCCCACTGCCCCACTCTCTCCCCATAGCCCTGTATCAATCCCCAAACTAATCCCACTGCCCCACTCTCTCCCCATAGCCCTGTATCAATCCCCAAAACTAATCCCACTGCCCCGCTCTCTCCCCATATCCCTGTATCAATCCCCAAACTAATCCCACTGCCCCACTCTCTCCCCATAGCCCTGTATCAATCCCCAAACTAATCCCACTGCCCCGCTCTCTCCCCATAGCCCTGTATCAATCCCCAAACTAATCCCACTGCCCCACTCTCCCCCCATAGCCCTGTATCAATCCCCAAACTAATCCCACTGCCCCACTCTCTCCCCATAGCCCTGTATCAATCCCCAAACTAATCCCACTGCCCTGCTCTCTCCCCATAGCCCTGTATCAATCCCCAAACTAATCCCACTGCCCCGCTCTCTCTCCATAGCCCTGTATCAATCCCCAAAACTAATCCCACTGCCCCGCTCTCTCCCCATAGCCCTGCATCAATCCCCCAACTAATCCCACTGCCTCATTCTCTCCCCATAGCCCTGTATCAATCCCCAAACTAATCCCACTGCCCCGCCCTCTCCCCATAGCCCTGTATCAATCCCCAAACTAATCCCACTGCCCCACTCTCTCCCCATAGCCCTGTATCAATCCCCAAACTAATCCCACTGCCCCACTCTCTCCCCATAGCCCTGTATCAATCCCCAAACTAATCCCACTGCCCCACTCTCTCCCCATAGCCCTGTATCAATCCCCAAACTAATCCCACTGTCCCACTCTCTCCCCATAGCTCTGTATCAATCCCCAAACTAATCCCACTGCCCCGCTCTCTCCCCATAGCCCTGTATCAATCCCCAAACTAATCCCACTGCCCCACTCTCTCCCCATAGCCCTGTATCAATCCCCAAACTAATCCCACTGCCCCACTCTCTCCCCATCGCCCTGTATCAATCCCCAAACTAATCCCACTGCCCCACTCTCTCCCCATAGCCCTGTATCAATCCCCAAACTAATCCCACTGCCCCGCTCTCTCCCCATAGCCCTGTATCAATCCCCAAACTAATCCCACTGCCCCGCTCTCTCCCCACAGCCCTGTATCAATCCCCAAACTAATCCCACTGCCCCGCTCTCTCCCCACAGCCCTGTATCAATCCCCAAACTAATCCCACTGCCCCGCTCTCTCCCCATAGCCCTGTATCAATCCCAAACGAATCCCACTGCCCCGCTCTCTCCCCACAGCCCTGTAACAATCCCCAAACTAATCCCACTGCCCCGCTCTCTCCCCATAGCCCTGTATCAATCCCCAATCTAATCCCACTGCCCCGCTCTCTCCCCATAGCCCTGTATCAATCTCAAACTAATCCCACTGCCCCACTCTCTCCCCATAGCCCTGTATCAATCCCAAACTAATCCCACTGCCCCGCTCTCTCCCCACAGCCCTGTATCAATCCCCAAACGAATCCCACTGCCCCGCTCTCTCCCCATAGCCCTGTATCAATCCCCAAACTAATCCCACTGCCCCGCTCTCTCCCCATAGCCCTGTATCAATCTCAAACTAATCCCACTGCCCCGCTCTCTCCCCATAGCCCTGTATCAATCCCAAACTAATCCCAATGCCCCGCTCTCTCCCCACAGCCCTGTATCAATCCCCAAAAATAATCGCACTGCCCCGCTCTCTCCCAGAGCCCTGTAGCAATCCCCAAACTAATCCCACTGCCCCACTCTCTCCCCATAGCCCTGTATCAATCCCCAAAACTAATCCCACTGCCCCTCTCTCTTCCCATAGCCCTGTATCAATCCCCAAAACTAATCCCACTGCCCCGCTCTCTCCCCATAGCCCTGTATCAATCCCACACTCATCCCACTGCCCCACTCTCTCCCCATAGCCCTGTATCAATCCCCAAACTAATCCCACTGCCCCACTCTCTCCCATAGCCCTGTATCAATCCCCAAACTAATCCCACTGCCCCACTCTCTCCCCATAGCCCTGTATCAATCCCCAAACTAATCCCACTGCCCCGCTCTCTCCCCATAGCCCTGTATCAATCCCCAAACTAATCCCACTGCCCCACTCTCTCCCCATAGCCCTGTATCAATCCCAAACTAATCCCACTGCCCCGCTCTCTCCCCATAGCCCTGTATCAATCCCCAAACTAATCCCACTGCCCCACTCTCTCCCCATAGCACTGTATCAATCCCCAAACTAATCCCACTGCCCCGCTCTCTCCCCATAGCCCTGTATCAATCCCCAAACTAATCCCACTGCCCCGCTCTCTCCCCATAGTCCTGTATCAATTCCCAAACTAATCCCACTGCCCCACTCTCTCCCCATAGCCCTGTATCAATCCCCAAACTAATCCCACTGCCCCACTCTCCCCCCATAGCCCTGTATCAATCCCCAAACTAATCCCACTGCCCCGCTCTCTCCCCATAGTCCTGTATCAATCCCCAAACTAATCCCACTGCCCCACTCTCTCCCCATAGCCCTGTATCAATCCCCAAACTAATCCCACTGCCCCGCTCTCTCCCCATAGCCCTGTATCAATCCCCAAACTAATCCCACTGCCCTGCTCTCTCCCCATAGTCCTGTATCAATCCCCAAACTAATCCCACTGCCCCACTCTCTCCCCATAGCCCTGTATCAATCCCCAAACTAATCCCACTGCCCCGCTCTCTCCCCATAGCCCTGTATCAATCCCCAAACTAATCCCACTGCCCCGCTCTCTCCCCATAGCTCTGTATCAATCCCCAAACTAATCCCACTGCCCCGCTCTCTCCCCATAGCCCTGTATCAATCCCCAAACTAATCCCACTGCCCTGCTCTCTCCCCATAGCCCTGTATCAATCCCCAAACTGATCCCACTGCCCCGCTCTCTCTCCATAGCCCTGTATCAATCCCCAAAACTAATCCCACTGCCCCGCTCTCTCCCCATAGCCTTGCATCAATCCCCCAACTAATCCCACTGCCCCATTCTCTCCCCATAGCCCTGTATCAATCCCCAAACTAATCCCACTGCCCCGCCCTCTCCCCATAGCCCTGTATCAATCCCCAAACTAATCCCACTGCCCCACTCTCTCCCCATAGCCCTGTATCAATCCCCAAACTAATCCCACTGCCCCACTCTCTCCCCATAGCCCTGTATCAATCCCCAAACTAATCCCACTGCCCCACTCTCTCCCCATAGCCCTGTATCAATCCCCAAACTAATCCCACTATCCCACTCTCTCCCCATAGCTCTGTATCAATCCCCAAACTAATCCCACTGCCCCGCTCTCTCCCCATAGCCCTGTATCAATCCCCAAACTAATCCCACTGCCCCACTCTCTCCCCATAGCCCTGTATCAATCCCCAAACTAATCCCACTGCCCCACTCTCTCCCCATAGCCCTGTATCAATCCCCAAACTAATCCCACTGCCCCACTCTCTCCCCATAGCCCTGTCTCAATCCCCAAAACTAATCCCACTGCCCCGCTCTCTCCCCATATCCCTGTATCAATCCCCAAACTAATCCCACTGCCCCACTCTCTCCCCATAGCCCTGTATCAATCCCCAAACTAATCCCACTGCCCCGCTCTCTCCCCATAGCCCTGTATCAATCCCCAAACTAATCCCACTGCCCCACTCTCCCCCCATAGCCCTGTATCAATCCCCAAACTAATCCCACTGCCCCACTCTCTCCCCATAGCCCTGTATCAATCCCCAAACTAATCCCACTGCCCTGCTCTCTCCCCATAGCCCTGTATCAATCCCCAAACTAATCCCACTGCCCCGCTCTCTCTCCATAGCCCTGTATCAATCCCCAAAACTAATCCCACTGCCCCGCTCTCTCCCCATAGCCCTGCATCAATCCCCCAACTAATCCCACTGCCTCATTCTCTCCCCATAGCCCTGTATCAATCCCCAAACTAATCCCACTGCCCCGCCCTCTCCCCATAGCCCTGTATCAATCCCCAAACTAATCCCACTGCCCCACTCTCTCCCCATAGCCCTGTATCAATCCCCAAACTAATCCCACTGCCCCACTCTCTCCCCATAGCCCTGTATCAATCCCCAAACTAATCCCACTGCCCCACTCTCTCCCCATAGCCCTGTATCAATCCCCAAACTAATCCCACTGTCCCACTCTCTCCCCATAGCTCTGTATCAATCCCCAAACTAATCCCACTGCCCCGCTCTCTCCCCATAGCCCTGTATCAATCCCCAAACTAATCCCACTGCCCCACTCTCTCCCCATAGCCCTGTATCAATCCCCAAACTAATCCCACTGCCCCACTCTCTCCCCATCGCCCTGTATCAATCCCCAAACTAATCCCACTGCCCCACTCTCTCCCCATAGCCCTGTATCAATCCCCAAACTAATCCCACTGCCCCGCTCTCTCCCCATAGCCCTGTATCAATCCCCAAACTAATCCCACTGCCCCACTCTCTCCCCACAGCCCTGTATCAATCCCCAAACTAATCCCACTGCCCCGCTCTCTCCCCACAGCCCTGTATCAATCCCCAAACTAATCCCACTGCCCCGCTCTCTCCCCATAGCCCTGTATCAATCCCAAACTAATCCCACTGCCCCGCTCTCTCCCCACAGCCCTGTATCAATCCCCAAACTAATCCCACTGCCCCGCTCTCTCCCCATAGCCCTGTATCAATCCCCAATCTAATCCCACTGCCCCGCTCTCTCCCCATAGCCCTGTATCAATCTCAAACTAATCCCACTGCCCCACTCTCTCCCCATAGCCCTGTATCAATCCCAAACTAATCCCACTGCCCCGCTCTCTCCCCACAGCCCTGTATCAATCCCCAAACGAATCCCACTGCCCCGCTCTCTCCCCATAGCCCTGTATCAATCCCCAAACTAATCCCACTGCCCCGCTCTCTCCCCATAGCCCTGTATCAATCTCAAACTAATCCCACTGCCCCGCTCTCTCCCCATAGCCCTGTATCAATCCCAAACTAATCCCAATGCCCCGCTCTCTCCCCATAGCCCTGTATCAATCCCCAAAAATAATCGCACTGCCCCGCTCTCTCCCAGAGCCCTGTAGCAATCCCCAAACTAATCCCACTGCCCCACTCTCTCCCCATAGCCCTGTATCAATCCCCAAAACTAATCCCACTGCCCCTCTCTCTTCCCATAGCCCTGTATCAATCCCCAAAACTAATCCCACTGCCCCGCTCTCTCCCCATAGCCCTGTATCAATCCCACACTCATCCCACTGCCCCACTCTCTCCCCATAGCCCTGTATCAATCCCCAAACTAATCCCACTGCCCCACTCTCTCCCATAGCCCTGTATCAATCCCCAAACTAATCCCACTGCCCCACTCTCTCCCCATAGCCCTGTATCAATCCCCAAACTAATCCCACTGCCCCGCTCTCTCCCCATAGCCCTGTATCAATCCCCAAACTAATCCCACTGCCCCACTCTCTCCCCATAGCCCTGTATCAATCCCAAACTAATCCCACTGCCCCGCTCTCTCCCCATAGCCCTGTATCAATCCCCAAACTAATCCCACTGCCCCACTCTCTCCCCATAGCACTGTATCAATCCCCAAACTAATCCCACTGCCCCGCTCTCTCCCCATAGCCCTGTATCAATCCCCAAACTAATCCCACTGCCCCGCTCTCTCCCCATAGTCCTGTATCAATCCCCAAACTAATCCCACTGCCCCACTCTCTCCCCATAGCCCTGTATCAATCCCCAAACTAATCCCACTGCCCCGCTCTCTCCCCATAGCCCTGTATCAATCCCCAAACTAATCCCACTGCCCCGCTCTCTCCCCATAGTCCTGTATCAATCCCCAAACTAATCCCACTGCCCCACTCTCTCCCCATAGCCCTGTATCAATCCCCAAACTAATCCCACTGCCCCGCTCTCTCCCCATAGCCCTGTATCAATCCCCAAACTAATCCCACTGCCCCGCTCTCTCCCCATAGCTCTGTATCAATCCCCAAACTAATCCCACTGCCCCGCTCTCTCCCCATAGCCCTGTATCAATCCCCAAACTAATCCCACTGCCCCACTCTCTCCCCATAGCCCTGTATCAATCCCCAAACTAATCCCACTGCCCCACTCTCTCCCCATAGCCCTGTATCAATCCCCAAACTAATCCCACTGCCCCACTCTCTCCCCATAGCCCTGTATCAATCCCCAAACTAATCCCACTGCCCCGCTCTCTCCCCATAGCCCTGTATCAATCCCCAAACTAATCCCACTGCCCCACTCTCCCCATAGCCCTGTATCAATCCCCAAACTAATCCCACTGCCCCACTCTCTCCCCATAGCCCTGTATCAATCCCCAAACTAATCCCACTGCCCCACTCTCTCCCCATAGCCCTGTATCAATCCCCAAACTAATCCCACTGCCCCGCTCTCTCCCCATAGCCCTGTATCAATCCCCAAACTAATCCCACTGCCCCGCTCTCTCCCCATAGCCCTGTATCAATCCCAAACTAATCCCACTGCCCCGCTCTCTCCCCATAGCCCTGTATCAATCCCCAAACTAATCCCACTGCCCCGCTCTCTCCCCATAGCCCTGTATCAATCTCAAACTAATCCCACTGCCCCACTCTCTCCCCATAGCCCTGTATCAATCCCAAACTAATCCCAATGCCCCGCTCTCTCCCCATAGCCCTGTATCAATCCCCAAAACTAATCCCACTACCCCGCTCTCTCCCAGGGCCCTGTAGCAATCCCCAAACTTATCCCACTGCCCCACTCTCTCCCCATAGCCCTGTATCAATTCCCAAAACTAATCCCACTGCCCCTCTCTCTCCCCATAGCCCTGTATCAATCCCCAAAACTAATCCCACTGCCCCGCTCTCTCCCCATAGCCCTGTATCAATCCCCAAACTAATCCCACTGCCCCGCTCTCTCCCCATAGCCCTGTATCAATCCCCAAAACTAATCCCACTGCCCCTCTCTCTCCCCATAGCCCTGTATCAATCCCCAAAACTAATCCCACTGCCCCGCTCTCTCCCCATAGCCCTGTATCAATCCCCAAACTAATCCCACTGCCCCGCTCTCTCCCCATAGCCCTGTATCAATTCCCAAAACTAATCCCACTGCCCCGCTCTCTCCCCATAGTCCTGTATCAATCCCCAAACTAATCCCACTGCCCCACTCTCTCCCCATAGTCCTGTATCAATCCCCAAACTAATCCCACTGCCCCACTCTCTCCCCACAGCCCTGTATCAATCCCCAAACTAATCCCACTGCCCCACTCTCTCCCCATAGTCCTGTATCAATGCCCAAACTAATCCCACTGCCCCACTCTCTCCCCATAGCCCTGTATCAATCCCCAAACTAATCCCACTGCCCCACTCTCTCCCCATAGCCCTGTATCAATCCCCAAACTAATCCCACTGCCCCACTCTCTCCCCATAGCCCTGTATCAATCCCCAAACTATTCCCACTGCCCCACTCTCTCCCCATAGCCCTGTATCAATCTCAAACTAATCCCACTGCCCCACTCTCTCCCCATAGCCCTGTATCAATCCCAAACTAATCCCACTGCCCCGCTCTCTCCCCATAGCCCTGTATCAATCCCCAAACTAATCCCACTGCCCCGCTCTCTCCCCATAGCCCTGTATCAATCCCCAAACTAATCCCACTGCCCCGCTCTCTCCCCATAGCCCTGTATCAATCTCAAACTAATCCCACTGCCCCGCTCTCTCCCCATAGCCCTGTATCAATCCCAAACTAATCCCAATGCCCCGCTCTCTCCCCATATCCCTGTATCAATCCCCAAAACTAATCCCACTGCCCCGCTCTCTCCCAGAGCCCTGTAGCAATCCCCAAACTAATCCCACTGCCCCACTCTCTCCCCATAGCCCTGTATCAATCCCCAAAACTAATCCCACTGCCCCTCTCTCTCCCCATAGCCCTGTATCAATCCCCAAACTAATCCCACTGCCCCACTCTCTCCCATAGCCCTGTATCAATCCCCAAACTAATCCCACTGCCCCACTCTCTCCCCATAGCCCTGTATCAATCCCCAAACTAATCCCACTGCCCCACTCTCTCCCCATAGCCCTGCATCAATCCCCAAACTAATCCCACTGCCCCGCTCTCTCCCCATAGCCCTGTATCAATCCCCAAACTAATCCCACTGCCCCACTCTCTCCCCATAGCCCTGTATCAATCCCAAACTAATCCCACTGCCCCGCTCTCTCCCCATAGCCCTGTATCAATCCCCAAACTAATCCCACTGCCCCACTCTCTCCCCATAGCACTGTATCATTCCCCAAACTAATCCCACTGCCCCGCTCTCTCCCCATAGCCCTGTATCAATCCCCAAACTAATCCCACTGCCCCGCTCTCTCCCCATAGTCCTGTGTCAATCCCCAAACTAATCCCACTGCCCCACTCTCTCCCCATAGCCCTGTATCAATCCCCAAAATAATCCCACTGCCCCACTCTCTCCCCATAGCCCTGTATCAATCCCCAAACTAATCCCACTGCCCCACTCTCTCCCCAAACTAATCCCACTGCCCCGCTCTCTCCCCATAGCCCTGTATCAATCCCCAAACTAATCCCACTGCCCCGCTCTCTCCCCAAAGCCCTGTATCAATCCCCAAACTAATCCCACTGCCCCGCTCTCTCCCCATAGCCCTGTATCAATCCCCAAACTAATCCCAATGCCCCACTCTCTCCCCATAGCCCTGTATCAATCCCCAAACTAATCCCACTGCCCCGCTCTCTCCCCACAGCCCTGTATCAATCCCCAAACAAATCCCACTGCCCCACTCTCTCCCCGTAGCCCTGTATCAATCCCCAACCTAATCCCACTGCCCCGCTCTCTCCCCATAGCCCTGTATCAATCCCCAAACTAATCCCACTGCCCCGCTCTCTCCCCATAGCCCTGTATCAATCCCCAAACTAATCCCACTGCCCCGCTCTCTCCCCACAGCCCTGTATCAATCCCCAAACTAATCCCACTGCCCCGCTCTCTCCCCATAGCCCTGTATCAATCCCAAACTAATCCCACTGCCCCGCTCTCTCCCCACAGCCCTGTATCAATCCCCAAACTAATCCCACTGCCCCGCTCTCTCCCCATAGCCCTGTATCAATCCCCAAACTAATCCCACTGCCCCGCTCTCTCCCCATAGCCCTGTATCAATCTCAAACTAATCCCACTGCCCCTCTCTCTCCCCATAGCCCTGTATCAATCCCAAACTAATCCCACTGCCCCGCTCTCTCCCCACAGCCCTGTATCAATCCCCAAACTAATCCCACTGCCCCGCTCTCTCCCCATAGCCCTGTATCAATCCCCAAACTAATCCCACTGCCCCGCTCTCTCCCCATAGCCCTGTATCAATCTCAAACTAATCCCACTGCCCCACTCTCTCCCCATAGCCCTGTATCAATCCCAAACTAATCCCAATGCCCCGCTCTCTCCCCATAGCCCTGTATCAATCCCCAAAACTAATCCCACTGCCCCGCTCTCTCCCAGAGCCCTGTAGCAATCCCCAAACTAATCCCACTGCCCCACTCTCTCCCCATAGCCCTGTATCAATCCCCAAAACTAATCCCACTGCCCCTCTCTCTCCCCATAGCCCTGTATCAATCCCCAAAACTAATCCCACTGCCCCGCTCTCTCCCCATAGCCCTGTATCAATCCCCAAACTAATCCCACTGCCCCGCTCTCTCCCCATAGCCCTGTATCAATCCCCAAAACTAATCCCACTGCCCCTCTCTCTCCCCATAGCACTGTATCAATCCCCAAAACTAATCCCACTGCCCCGCTCTCTCCCCATAGCCCTGTATCAATCCCCAAACTAATCCCACTGCCCCGCTCTCTCCCCATAGCCCTGTATCAATCCCCAAAACTAATCCCACTGCCCCGCTCTCTCCCCATAGTCCTGTATCAATCCCCAAACTAATCCCACTGCCCCACTCTCTCCCCATAGTCCTGTATCAATCCCCAAACTAATCCCACTGCCCCACTCTCTCCCCATAGCCCTGTATCAATCCCCAAACTAATCCCACTGCCCCACTCTCTCCCCATAGTCCTGTATCAATCCCCAAACTAATCCCACTGCCCCACTCTCTCCCCATAGCCCTGTATCAATCCCCAAACTAATCCCACTGCCCCACTCTCTCCCCATAGCCCTGTATCAATCCCCAAACTAATCCCACTGCCCCACTCTCTCCCCATAGCCCTGTATCAATCCCCAAACTAATCCCACTGCCCCACTCTCTCCCCATAGCCCTGTATCAATCTCAAACTAATCCCACTGCCCCACTCTCTCCCCATAGCCCTGTATCAATCCCAAACTAATCCCACTGCCCCGCTCTCTCCCCATAGCCCTGTATCAATCCCCAAACTAATCCCACTGCCCCGCTCTCTCCCCATAGCCCTGTATCAATCCCCAAACTAATCCCACTGCCCCGCTCTCTCCCCATAGCCCTGTATCAATCCCCAAACTAATCCCACTGCCCCGCTCTCTCCCCATAGCCCTGTATCAATCCCCAAACTAATCCCACTGCCCCGCTCTCTCCCCATAGCCCTGTATCAATCCCCAAACTAATCCCACTGTCCCCCTCTCTCCCCATAGCCCTGTATCAATCCCCAAACTAATCCCAATGCCCCGCTCTCTCCTCATAGCCCTGTATCAATCCCCAAACTAATCCCACTGCCCCGCTCTCTCCCCATAGCCCTGTATCAATCCCCAAACTAATCCCACTGCCCCGCTCTCTCCCCATAGCCCTGTATCAATCCCCAAACTAATCCCACTGCCCCTCTCTCTCCCCACAGCCCTGTATCAATCCCCAAACTAATCCCACTGCCCCGCTCTCTCCCCATAGCCCTGTATCAATCCCCAAACTAATCCCACTGCCCCTCTCTCTCCCCACAGCCCTGTATCAATCCCCAAACTAATCCCACTGCCCCGCTCTCTCCCCATAGCCCTGTATCAATCCCCAAACTAATCCCACTGCCCCACTCTCTCCCCATAGCCCTGTATCAATCCCCAAACTAATCCCACTGCCCCACTCTCTCCCCATAGCCATGTATCAATCCCCAAACTAATCCCACTGCCCCGCTCTCTCCCCACAGCCCTGTATCAATCCCCAAACTAATCCCACTGCCCCACTCTCTCCCCATAGCCCTGTATCAATCCCCAAACTAATCCCACTGCCCCGCTCTCTCCCCATAGCCCTGTATCAATCCCCAAACTAATCCCACTGCCCCGCTCTCTCCCCATAGCCCTGTATCAATCCCCAAACTAATCCCACTGCCCCACTCTCTCCCCATAGCCCTGTGTCAATCCCCAAACTAATCCCACTGCCCCGCTCTCTCCCCATAGCCCTGTATCAATCCCCAAACTAATCCCACTGCCCCGCTCTCTCCCCATAGCCCTGTATCAATCCCCAAACTAATCCCACTGCCCCACTCTCTCCCCATAGCCCTGTGTCAATCCCCAAACTAATCCCACTGCCCCGCTCTCTCCCCATAGCCCTGTATCAATCCCCAAACTAATCCCACTGCCCCGCTCTCTCCCCATAGCCCTGTATCAATCCCCAAACTAATCCCACTGCCCCGCTCTCTCCCCATAGCCCTGTATCAATCCCCAAACTAATCCCACTGCCCCGCTCTCTCCCCATAGCCCTGTATCAATCCCCAAACTAATCCCACTGCCCCGCTCTCTCCCCATAGCCCTGTATCAATCCCCAAACTAATCCCACTGCCCCGCTCTCTCCCCATAGCCCTGTATCAATCCCCAAACTAATCCCACTGCCCCGCTCTCTCCCCATAGCCCTGTATCAATCCCCAAACTAATCCCACTGCCCCCCTCTCTCCCCATAGCCCTGTATCAATCCCCAAACTAATCCCACTGCCCCACTCTCTCCCATAGCCCTGTATCAATCCCCAAACTAATCCCACTGCCCCACTCTCTCCCCATAGCCCTGTATCAATCCCCAAACTAATCCCACTGCCCCGCTCTCTCCCCATAGCCCTGTATCAATCCCCAAACTAATCCCACTGCCCCACTCTCTCCCCATAGCCCTGTATCAATCCCAAACTAATCCCACTGCCCCGCTCTCTCCCCATAGCCCTGTATCAATCCCCAAACTAATCCCACTGCCCCACTCTCTCCCCATAGCACTGTATCAATCCCCAAACTAATCCCACTGCCCCGCTCTCTCCCCATAGCCCTGTATCAATCCCCAAACTAATCCCACTGCCCCGCTCTCTCCCCATAGTCCTGTATCAATCCCCAAACTAATCCCACTGCCCCACTCTCTCCCCATAGCCCTGTATCAATCCCCAAACTAATCCCACTGCCCCGCTCTCTCCCCATAGCCCTGTATCAATCCCCAAACTAATCCCACTGCCCCGCTCTCTCCCCATAGTCCTGTATCAATCCCCAAACTAATCCCACTGCCCCACTCTCTCCCCATAGCCCTGTATCAATCCCCAAACTAATCCCACTGCCCCGCTCTCTCCCCATAGCCCTGTATCAATCCCCAAACTAATCCCACTGCCCCGCTCTCTCCCCATAGCTCTGTATCAATCCCCAAACTAATCCCACTGCCCCGCTCTCTCCCCATAGCCCTGTATCAATCCCCAAACTAATCCCACTGCCCCACTCTCTCCCCATAGCCCTGTATCAATCCCCAAACTAATCCCACTGCCCCACTCTCTCCCCATAGCCCTGTATCAATCCCCAAACTAATCCCACTGCCCCACTCTCTCCCCATAGCCCTGTATCAATCCCCAAACTAATCCCACTGCCCCGCTCTCTCCCCATAGCCCTGTATCAATCCCCAAACTAATCCCACTGCCCCACTCTCCCCATAGCCCTGTATCAATCCCCAAACTAATCCCACTGCCCCACTCTCTCCCCATAGCCCTGTATCAATCCCCAAACTAATCCCACTGCCCCACTCTCTCCCCATAGCCCTGTATCAATCCCCAAACTAATCCCACTGCCCCGCTCTCTCCCCATAGCCCTGTATCAATCCCCAAACTAATCCCACTGCCCCGCTCTCTCCCCATAGCCCTGTATCAATCCCAAACTAATCCCACTGCCCCGCTCTCTCCCCATAGCCCTGTATCAATCCCCAAACTAATCCCACTGCCCCGCTCTCTCCCCATAGCCCTGTATCAATCTCAAACTAATCCCACTGCCCCACTCTCTCCCCATAGCCCTGTATCAATCCCCAAACTAATCCCACTGCCCCGCTCTCTCCCCATAGCCCTGTATCAATCCCCAAAACTAATCCCACTGCCCCTCTCTCTCCCCATAGCCCTGTATCAATCCCCAAAACTAATCCCACTGCCCCGCTCTCTCCCCATAGCCCTGTATCAATCCCCAAACTAATCCCACTGCCCCGCTCTCTCCCCATAGCCCTGTATCAATTCCCAAAACTAATCCCACTGCCCCGCTCTCTCCCCATAGTCCTGTATCAATCCCCAAACTAATCCCACTGCCCCACTCTCTCCCCATAGTCCTGTATCAATCCCCAACCTAATCCCACTGCCCCACTCTCTCCCCACAGCCCTGTATCAATCCCCAAACTAATCCCACTGCCCCACTCTCTCCCCATAGTCCTGTATCAATGCCCAAACTAATCCCACTGCCCCACTCTCTCCCCATAGCCCTGTATCAATCCCCAAACTAATCCCACTGCCCCACTCTCTCCCCATAGCCCTGTATCAATCCCCAAACTAATCCCACTGCCCCACTCTCTCCCCATAGCCCTGTATCAATCCCCAAACTATTCCCACTGCCCCACTCTCTCCCCATAGCCCTGTATCAATCTCAAACTAATCCCACTGCCCCACTCTCTCCCCATAGCCCTGTATCAATCCCAAACTAATCCCACTGCCCCGCTCTCTCCCCATAGCCCTGTATCAATCCCCAAACTAATCCCACTGCCCCGCTCTCTCCCCATAGCCCTGTATCAATCCCCAAACTAATCCCACTGCCCCGCTCTCTCCCCATAGCCCTGTATCAATCTCAAACTAATCCCACTGCCCCGCTCTCTCCCCATAGCCCTGTATCAATCCCAAACTAATCCCAATGCCCCGCTCTCTCCCCATAGCCCTGTATCAATCCCCAAAACTAATCCCACTGCCCCGCTCTCTCCCAGAGCCCTGTAGCAATCCCCAAACTAATCCCACTGCCCCACTCTCTCCCCATAGCCCTGTATCAATCCCCAAAACTAATCCCACTGCCCCTCTCTCTCCCCATAGCCCTGTATCAATCCCCAAACTAATCCCACTGCCCCACTCTCTCCCATAGCCCTGTATCAATCCCCAAACTAATCCCACTGCCCCACTCTCTCCCCATAGCCCTGTATCAATCCCCAAACTAATCCCACTGCCCCACTCTCTCCCCATAGCCCTGCATCAATCCCCAAACTAATCCCACTGCCCCGCTCTCTCCCCATAGCCCTGTATCAATCCCCAAACTAATCCCACTGCCCCACTCTCTCCCCATAGCCCTGTATCAATCCCAAACTAATCCCACTGCCCCGCTCTCTCCCCATAGCCCTGTATCAATCCCCAAACTAATCCCACTGCCCCACTCTCTCCCCATAGCACTGTATCATTCCCCAAACTAATCCCACTGCCCCGCTCTCTCCCCATAGCCCTGTATCAATCCCCAAACTAATCCCACTGCCCCGCTCTCTCCCCATAGTCCTGTATCAATCCCCAAACTAATCCCACTGCCCCACTCTCTCCCCATAGCCCTGTATCAATCCCCAAAATAATCCCACTGCCCCACTCTCTCCCCATAGCCCTGTATCAATCCCCAAACTAATCCCACTGCCCCACTCTCTCCCCAAACTAATCCCACTGCCCCGCTCTCTCCCCATAGCCCTGTATCAATCCCCAAACTAATCCCACTGCCCCGCTCTCTCCCCATAGCCCTGTATCAATCCCCAAACTAATCCCACTGCCCCGCTCTCTCCCCATAGCCCTGTATCAATCCCCAAACTAATCCCAATGCCCCACTCTCTCCCCATAGCCCTGTATCAATCCCCAAACTAATCCCACTGCCCCGCTCTCTCCCCACAGCCCTGTATCAATCCCCAAACAAATCCCACTGCCCCACTCTCTCCCCGTAGCCCTGTATCAATCCCCAACCTAATCCCACTGCCCCGCTCTCTCCCCATAGCCCTGTATCAATCCCCAAACTAATCCCACTGCCCCGCTCTCTCCCCATAGCCCTGTATCAATCCCCAAACTAATCCCACTGCCCCGCTCTCTCCCCACAGCCCTGTATCAATCCCCAAACTAATCCCACTGCCCCGCTCTCTCCCCATAGCCCTGTATCAATCCCAAACTAATCCCACTGCCCCGCTCTCTCCCCACAGCCCTGTATCAATCCCCAAACTAATCCCACTGCCCCGCTCTCTCCCCATAGCCCTGTATCAATCCCCAAACTAATCCCACTGCCCCGCTCTCTCCCCATAGCCCTGTATCAATCTCAAACTAATCCCACTGCCCCTCTCTCTCCCCATAGCCCTGTATCAATCCCAAACTAATCCCACTGCCCCGCTCTCTCCCCACAGCCCTGTATCAATCCCCAAACTAATCCCACTGCCCCGCTCTCTCCCCATAGCCCTGTATCAATCCCCAAACTAATCCCACTGCCCCGCTCTCTCCCCATAGCCCTGTATCAATCTCAAACTAATCCCACTGCCCCACTCTCTCCCCATAGCCCTGTATCAATCCCAAACTAATCCCAATGCCCCGCTCTCTCCCCATAGCCCTGTATCAATCCCCAAAACTAATCCCACTGCCCCGCTCTCTCCCAGAGCCCTGTAGCAATCCCCAAACTAATCCCACTGCCCCACTCTCTCCCCATAGCCCTGTATCAATCCCCAAAACTAATCCCACTGCCCCTCTCTCTCCCCATAGCCCTGTATCAATCCCCAAAACTAATCCCACTGCCCCGCTCTCTCCCCATAGCCCTGTATCAATCCCCAAACTAATCCCACTGCCCCGCTCTCTCCCCATAGCCCTGTATCAATCCCCAAAACTAATCCCACTGCCCCTCTCTCTCCCCATAGCACTGTATCAATCCCCAAAACTAATCCCACTGCCCCGCTCTCTCCCCATAGCCCTGTATCAATCCCCAAACTAATCCCACTGCCCCGCTCTCTCCCCATAGCCCTGTATCAATCCCCAAAACTAATCCCACTGCCCCGCTCTCTCCCCATAGTCCTGTATCAATCCCCAAACTAATCCCACTGCCCCACTCTCTCCCCATAGTCCTGTATCAATCCCCAAACTAATCCCACTGCCCCACTCTCTCCCCATAGCCCTGTATCAATCCCCAAACTAATCCCACTGCCCCACTCTCTCCCCATAGTCCTGTATCAATCCCCAAACTAATCCCACTGCCCCACTCTCTCCCCATAGCCCTGTATCAATCCCCAAACTAATCCCACTGCCCCACTCTCTCCCCATAGCCCTGTATCAATCCCCAAACTAATCCCACTGCCCCACTCTCTCCCCATAGCCCTGTATCAATCCCCAAACTAATCCCACTGCCCCACTCTCTCCCCATAGCCCTGTATCAATCTCAAACTAATCCCACTGCCCCACTCTCTCCCCATAGCCCTGTATCAATCCCAAACTAATCCCACTGCCCCGCTCTCTCCCCATAGCCCTGTATCAATCCCCAAACTAATCCCACTGCCCCGCTCTCTCCCCATAGCCCTGTATCAATCCCCAAACTAATCCCACTGCCCCGCTCTCTCCCCATAGCCCTGTATCAATCCCCAAACTAATCCCACTGCCCCGCTCTCTCCCCATAGCCCTGCATCAATCCCCAAACTAATCCCACTGCCCCGCTCTCACCCCATAGCCCTGTATCAATCCCCAAACTAATCCCACTGTCCCCCTCTCTCCCCATAGCCCTGTATCAATCCCCAAACTAATCCCAATGCCCCGCTCTCTCCTCATAGCCCTGTATCAATCCCCAAACTAATCCCACTGCCCCGCTCTCTCCCCATAGCCCTGTATCAATCCCCAAACTAATCCCACTGCCCCGCTCTCTCCCCATAGCCCTGTATCAATCCCCAAACTAATCCCACTGCCCCTCTCTCTCCCCACAGCCCTGTATCAATCCCCAAACTAATCCCACTGCCCCGCTCTCTCCCCATAGCCCTGTATCAATCCCCAAACTAATCCCACTGCCCCTCTCTCTCCCCACAGCCCTGTATCAATCCCCAAACTAATCCCACTGCCCCGCTCTCTCCCCATAGCCCTGTATCAATCCCCAAACTAATCCCACTGCCCCACTCTCTCCCCATAGCCCTGTATCAATCCCCAAACTAATCCCACTGCCCCACTCTCTCCCCATAGCCATGTATCAATCCCCAAACTAATCCCACTGCCCCGCTCTCTCCCCACAGCCCTGTATCAATCCCCAAACTAATCCCACTGCCCCACTCTCTCCCCATAGCCCTGTATCAATCCCCAAACTAATCCCACTGCCCCGCTCTCTCCCCATAGCCCTGTATCAATCCCCAAACTAATCCCACTGCCCCGCTCTCTCCCCATAGCCCTGTATCAATCCCCAAACTAATCCCACTGCCCCACTCTCTCCCCATAGCCCTGTGTCAATCCCCAAACTAATCCCACTGCCCCGCTCTCTCCCCATAGCCCTGTATCAATCCCCAAACTAATCCCACTGCCCCGCTCTCTCCCCATAGCCCTGTATCAATCCCCAAACTAATCCCACTGCCCCACTCTCTCCCCATAGCCCTGTGTCAATCCCCAAACTAATCCCACTGCCCCGCTCTCTCCCCATAGCCCTGTATCAATCCCCAAACTAATCCCACTGCCCCGCTCTCTCCCCATAGCCCTGTATCAATCCCCAAACTAATCCCACTGCCCCGCTCTCTCCCCATAGCCCTGTATCAATCCCCAAACTAATCCCACTGCCCCGCTCTCTCCCCATAGCCCTGTATCAATCCCCAAACTAATCCCACTGCCCCGCTCTCTCCCCATAGCCCTGTATCAATCCCCAAACTAATCCCACTGCCCCGCTCTCTCCCCATAGCCCTGTATCAATCCCCAAACTAATCCCACTGCCCCGCTCTCTCCCCATAGCCCTGTATCAATCCCCAAACTAATCCCACTGCCCCCCTCTCTCCCCATAGCCCTGTATCAATCCCCAAACTAATCCCACTTCCCCGCTCTCTCCCCATAGCCCTGTATCAATCCCCAAACTAATCCCACTGCCCCGCTCTCTCCCCATAGCCCTGTATCAATCCCCAAACTAATCCCACTGCCCCACTCTCTCCCCATAGCCCTGTATCAATCCCCAAACTAATCCCACTGCCCCACTCTCTCCCCATAGCCCTGTATCAATCCCAAACTAATCCCACTGCCCCACTCTCTCCCCAGAGCCCTGTATCAATCCCAAACTAATCCCACTGCCCCGCTCTCTCCCCATAGCCCTGTATCAATCCCCAAACTAATCCCACTGCCCCGCTCTCTCCCCATAGCCCTGTATCAATCCCCAAACTAATCCCACTGCCCCGCTCTCTCCCCATAGCCCTGTATCAAACCCCAAACTAATCCCACTGCCCCGCTCTCTCCCCATAGCCCTGTATCAATCCCCAAACTAATCCCACTGCCCCGCTCTCTCCCCATAGCCCTGTATCAATCCCCAAACTAATCCCACTGCCCCACTCTCTCCCCATAGCCCTGTATCAATCCCCAAACTAATCCCACTGCCCCGCTCTCTCTCCATATCCCTGTATCAATCCCCAAACTAATCCCACTGCCCCGCTCTCTCCCCATAGCCCTGTATCAATCCCCAAACTAATCCCACTGCCCCTCTCTCTCCCCATAGCCCTGTATCAATCCCAAACTAATCCCACTGCCCCGCTCTCTCCCCATAGCCCTGTATCGATCCCCAAACTAACCCCACTGCCCCGCTCTCTCCCCATAGCCCTGTATCAATCCCAAACTAATCCCACTGCCCCGCCCTCTCCCCATAGCCCTGTATCAATCCCCAAACTAATCCCACTGCCCCGCTCTCTCCCCATAGCCCTGTATCAATCCCCAAACTAATCCCACTGCCCCGCTCTCTCCCCATAGCCCTGTATCAATCCCCAAACTAATCCCACTGCCCCGCTCTCTCCCCATAGCCCTGTATCAATCCCAAACTAATCCCACTGCCCCGCTCTCTCCCCATAGACCTGTATCAATCCCCAAACTAATCCCACTGCCCCACTCTCTCCCCATAGCCCTGTGTCAATCCCCAAACTAATCCCACTGCCCCGCTCTCTCCCCATAGCCCTGTATCAATCCCCAAACTAATCCCACTGCCCCACTCTCTCCCCATAGCCCTGTATCAATCCCCAAACTAATCCCACTGCCCCGCTCTCTCCCCATAGCCCTGTATCAATCCCCAAACTAATCCCACTGCCCCGCTCTCTCCCCATAGCCCTGTATCAATCCCCAAACTAATCCCATTGCCCCGCTCTCTCCCCAGAGCCCTGAATCAATCCCCAAACTAATCCCACTGCCCCGCTCTCTCCCCATAGCCCTGTATCAATCCCCAAACTAATCCCACTGCCCCACTCTCTCCCCAGAGCCCTGAATCAATCCCCAAACTAATCCCACTGCCCCGCTCTCTCCCCATAGCCCTGTATCAATCTCCAAACTAATCCCACTGCCCTGCTCTCTCCCCATAGCCCTGTATCAATCCCCAAACTAATCCCACTGCCCCACTCTCTCCCCATAGCCCTGTATCAATCCCCAAACTAATCCCACTGCCCCGCTCTCTCCCCATAGCCCTGTATCAATCCCCAAACTAATCCCACTGCCCCGCTCTCTCCCCAGAGCCCTGAATCAATCCCCAAACTAATCCCAATGCCCCACTCTCTCCCCATAGCCCTGTATCAATCCCAAACTAATCCCACTGCCCCACTCTCTCCCCATAGCCCTGTATCAATCCCCAAACTAATCCCACTGCCCCACTCTCTCCCCAGAGCCCTGAATCAATCCCCAAACTAATCCCACTGCCCCGCTCTCTCCCCATAGCCCTGCATCAATCCCCAAACTAATCCCACTGCCCCACTCTCTCCCCAGAGCCCTGAATCAATCCCCAAACTAATCCCACTGCCCCCCTCTCTCCCAGAGCCCTGTCTCAATCCCAAACTAATCCCACTGCCCCACTCTCTCCCCATAGCCCTGTATCAATCCCCAAACTAATCCCACTGCCCCCCTCTCTCCCCATAGCCCTGTATCACTCCCCAAACTAATCCCACTGCCCCGCTCTCTCCCCAGAGCCCTGAATCAATCCCCAAACTAATCCCACTGCCCCACTCTCTCCCCATAGCCCTGTATCAATCCCCAAACTAATCCCACTGCCCCGCTCTCTCCCCAGAGCCCTGAATCAATCCCCAAACTAATCCCACTGCCCCACTCTCTACCCATAGCCCTGTATCAATCCCCAAACTAATCCCACTGCCCCACTCTCTCCCCAGAGCCCTGAATCAATCCCCAAACTAATCCCACTGCCCCACTCTCTCCCCATAGCCCTGTATCAATCCCAAACTAATCCCACTGCCCCACTCTCTCCCCATAGCCCTGTATCAATCCCCAAACTAATCCCACTGCCCCACTCTCTCCCCAGAGCCCTGAATCAATCCCCAAACTAATCCCACTGCCCCGCTCTCTCCCCATAGCCCTGTATCAATCCCCAAACTAATCCCACTGCCCCACTCTCTCCCCAGAGCCCTGAATCAATCCCCAAACTAATCCCACTGCCCCACTCTCTCCCCATAGCCCTGTATCAATCCCCAAACTTATCCCACTGCCCCGCTCTCTCCCCATAGCCCTGTATCAATCCCCAAACTAATCCCACTGCCCCGCTCTCTCCCCATAGCCCTGTATCAATCCCCAAACTAATCCCACTGCCCCTCTCTCTCCCCATAGCCCTGTATCAATCCCCAAACTAATCCCACTGCCCCAATCTCTCCCCATAGCCCTGTATCAATCCCCAAACTAATCCCACTGCCCCCCTCTCTCCCCATAGCCCTGTATCAATCCCCAAACTAATCCCACTGCCCCGCTCTCTCCCCATATCCCTGTATCAATCCCCAAACTAATCCCACTGCCCCACTCTCTCCCCATAGCCCTGTATCAATCCCAAAATCTAATCCCACTGCCCCACTCTCTCCCCATATCCCTGTATCAATCCCCAAAACTAATCCCACTGCCCCACTCTCTCCCCATAGCCCTGTATCAATCCCCAAAACTAATTCCACTGCCCCGCTCTCTCCCCATAGCCCTGTATCAATCCCCAAACTAATCCCACTGCCCCGCTCTCTCCCCATAGCCCTGTATCAATCCCCAAACTAATCCCACTGCCCCACTCTCTCCCCATAGTCCTGTATCAATCCCCAAACTAATCCCACTGCCCCACTCTCTCCCCATAGCCCTGTATCAATCCCCAAACTAATCCCACTGCCCCGCTCTCTCCCCATAGCCCTGTATCAATCCCCAAACTAATCCCACTGCCCCACTCTCTCCCCATAGTCCTGTATCAATCCCCAAACTAATCCCACTGCCCCACTCTCTCCCCATAGTCCTGTATCAATCCCCAAACTAATCCCACTGCCCCACTCTCTCCCCATAGCCCTGTATCAATCCCCAAACTAATCCCACTGCCCCACTCTCTCCCCATAGTCCTGTATCAATCCCCAAACTAATCCCACTGCCCCATTCTCTCCCCATAGCCCTGTATCAATCCCCAAACTAATCCCACTGCCCCACTCTCTCCCCATAGCCCTGTATCAATCCCCAAACTAATCCCACTGCCCGACTCTCTCCCCATAGCCCTGTATCAATCCCCAAACTAATCCCACTGCCCCACTCTCTCCCCACAGCCCTGTATCAATCTCAAACTAATCCCACTGCCCCACTCTCTCCCCATAGCCCTGTATCAATCCCCAAACTAATCCCACTGCCCCGCTCTCTCCCCATAGCCCTGTATCAATCCCCAAACTAATCCCACTGCCCCGCTCTCTCCCCATAGCCATGTATCAATCCCCAAACTAATCCCACTGCCCCGCTCTCTCCCCATAGCCCTGTATCAATCCCCAAACTAATCCCACTGCCCCACTCTCTCCCCACAGACCTGTATCAATCCCCAAACTAATCCCACTGCCCCACTCTCTCCCCATAGCCCTGTATCAATCCCCAAACTAATCCCACTGCCCCGCTCTCTCCCCATAGCCCTGTATCAATCCCCAAACTAATCCCACTGCCCCGCTCTCTCCCCATAGCCCTGTATCAATCCCCAAACTAATCCCACTGCCCCGCTCTCTCCCCATAGCCCTGTATCAATCCCCAAACTAATCCCACTGCCCCGCTCTCTCCCCATAGCCCTGTATCAATCCACAAACTAATCCCACTGCCCCACTCTCTCCCCATAGCCCTGTATCAATCCCCAAACTAATCCCACTGCCCCCTCTCTCCCCATAGCCCTGTATCAATCCCCAAACTAATCCCACTGCCCCACTCTCTCCCCATAGCCCTGTATTAATCCCCAAACTAATCCCACTGCCCCGCTCTCTCCCCATAGCCCTGTATCAATCCCCAAACTAATCCCACTGCCCCACTCTCTCCCCATAGCCCTGTGTCAATCCCCAAACTAATCCCACTGCCCCGCTCTCTCCCCATAGCCCTGTATCAATCCCCAAACTAATCCCACTGCCCCGCTCTCTCCCCATAGCCCTGTATCAATCCCCAAACTAATCCCACTGCCCCACTCTCTCCCCATAGCCCTGTGTCAATCCCCAAACTAATCCCACTGCCCCGCTCTCTCCCCATAGCCCTGTATCAATCCCCAAACTAATCCCACTGCCCCGCTCTCTCCCCATAGCCCTGTATCAATCCCCAAACTAATCCCACTGCCCCGCTCTCTCCCCATAGCCCTGTATCAATCCCCAAACTAATCCCACTGCCCCGCTCTCTCCCCATAGCCCTGTATCAATCCCCAAACTAATCCCACTGCCCCGCTCTCTCCCCATAGCCCTGTATCAATCCCCAAACTAATCCCACTGCCCCGCTCTCTCCCCATAGCCCTGTGTCAATCCCCAAACTAATCCCACTGCCCCGCTCTCTCCCCATAGCCCTGTATCAATCCCCAAACTAATCCCACTGCCCCGCTCTCTCCCCATAGCCCTGTATCAATCCCCAAACTAATCCCACTGCCCCGGTCTCTCCCCATAGCCCTGTATCAATCCCCAAACTAATCCCACTGCCCCACTCTCTCCCCATCGCCCTGTATCAATCCCCAAACTAATCCCACTGCCCCCCTCTCTCCCCATAGCCCTGTATCAATCCCCAAACTAATCCCACTGCCCCGCTCTCTCCCCATAGCCCTGTATCAATCCCCAAACTAATCCCACTGCCCCGCTCTCTCCCCATAGCCCTGTATCAATCCCCAAACTAATCCCACTGCCCCACTCTCTCCCCATAGCCCTGTATCAATCCCCAAACTAATCCCACTGCCCCACTCTCTCGCCATAGCCCTGTATCAATCCCAAACTAATCCCACTGCCCCACTCTCTCCCCATAGCCCTGTATCAATCCCAAACTAATCCCACTGCCCCGCTCTCTCCCCATAGCCCTGTATCAATCCCCAAACTAATCCCACTGCCCCGCTCTCTCCCCATAGCCCTGTATCAATCCCCAAACTAATCCCACTGCCCCGCTCTCTCCCCATAGCCCTGTATCAAACCCCAAACTAATCCCACTGCCCCGCTCTCTCCCCATAGCCCTGTATCAATCCCCAAACTAATCCCACTGCCCCGCTCTCTCCCCATAGCCC
The DNA here is from genome assembly GCF_035084215.1 of Heptranchias perlo. NCBI lineage: Eukaryota > Metazoa > Chordata > Chondrichthyes > Hexanchiformes > Hexanchidae > Heptranchias > Heptranchias perlo. The sequence continues at coordinate 39,028 of NW_027139800.1, read as the reverse complement.
TGTATCAATCCCCAAACTAATCCCACTGCCCCGCTCTCTCTCCATATCCCTGTATCAATCCCCAAACTAATCCCACTGCCCCGCTCTCTCCCCATAGCCCTGTATCAATCCCCAAACTAATCCCACTGCCCCTCTCTCTCCCCATAGCCCTGTATCAATCCCAAACTAATCCCACTGGCCCGCCCTCTCCCCATAGCCCTGTATCAATCCCCAAACTAATCCCACTGCCCCGCTCTCTCCCCATAGCCCTGTATCAATCCCCAAACTAATCCCACTGCCCCGCTCTCTCCCCATAGCCCTGTATCAATCCCCAAACTAATCCCACTGCCCCGCTCTCTCCCCATAGCCCTGTATCAATCCCAAACTAATCCCACTGCCCCGCTCTCTCCCCATAGACCTGTATCAATCCCCAAACTAATCCCACTGCCCCACTCTCTCCCCATAGCCCTGTGTCAATCCCCAAACTAATCCCACTGCCCCGCTCTCTCCCCATAGCCCTGTATCAATCCCCAAACTAATCCCACTGCCCCACTCTCTCCCCATAGCCCTGTATCAATCCCCAAACTAATCCCACTGCCCCGCTCTCTCCCCATAGCCCTGTATCAATCCCCAAACTAATCCCACTGCCCCGCTCTCTCCCCATAGCCCTGTATCAATCCCCAAACTAATCCCACTGCCCCGCTCTCTCCCCAGAGCCCTGAATCAATCCCCAAACTAATCCCACTGCCCCGCTCTCTCCCCATAGCCCTGTATCAATCCCCAAACTAATCCCACTGCCCCACTCTCTCCCCAGAGCCCTGAATCAATCCCCAAACTAATCCCACTGCCCCGCTCTCTCCCCATAGCCCTGTATCAATCTCCAAACTAATCCCACTGCCCTGCTCTCTCCCCATAGCCCTGTATCAATCCCCAAACTAATCCCACTGCCCCACTCTCTCCCCATAGCCCTGTATCAATCCCCAAACTAATCCCATTGCCCCGCTCTCTCCCCATAGCCCTGTATCAATCCCCAAACTAATCCCACTGCCCCGCTCTCTCCCCAGAGCCCTGAATCAATCCCTAAACTAATCCCACTGCCCCACTCTCTCCCCATAGCCCTGTATCAATCCCAAACTAATCCCACTGCCCCACTCTCTCCCCATAGCCCTGTATCAATCCCCAAACTAATCCCACTGCCCCACTCTCTCCCCAGAGCCCTGAATCAATCCCCAAACTAATCCCACTGCCCCGCTCTCTCCCCATAGCCCTGTATCAATCCCCAAACTAATCCCACTGCCCCACTCTCTCCCCAGAGCCCTGAATCAATCCCCAAACTAATCCCACTGCCCCCCTCTCTCCCAGAGCCCTGTATCAATCCCAAACTAATCCCACTGCCCCACTCTCTCCCCATAGCCCTGTATCAATCCCCAAACTAATCCCACTGCCCCCCTCTCTCCCCATAGCCCTGTATCACTCCCCAAACTAATCCCACTGCCCCGCTCTCTCCCCAGAGCCCTGAATCAATCCCCAAACTAATCCCACTGCCCCACTCTCTCCCCATAGCCCTGTATCAATCCCCAAACTAATCCCACTGCCCCGCTCTCTCCCCAGAGCCCTGAATCAATCCCCAAACTAATCCCACTGCCCCACTCTCTACCCATAGCCCTGTATCAATCCCCAAACTAATCCCACTGCCCCGCTCTCTCCCCAGAGCCCTGAATCAATCCCCAAACTAATCCCACTGCCCCACTCTCTCCCCATAGCCCTGTATCAATCCCAAACTAATCCCACTGCCCCACTCTCTCCCCATAGCCCTGTATCAATCCCCAAACTAATCCCACTGCCCCACTCTCTCCCCAGAGCCCTGAATCAATCCCCAAACTAATCCCACTGCCCCGCTCTCTCCCCATAGCCCTGTATCAATCCCCAAACTAATCCCACTGCCCCACTCTCTCCCCAGAGCCCTGAATCAATCCCCAAACTAATCCCACTGCCCCACTCTCTCCCCATAGCCCTGTATCAATCCCCAAACTAATCCCACTGCCCCGCTCTCTCCCCATAGCCCTGTATCAATCCCCAAACTAATCCCACTGCCCCGCTCTCTCCCCATAGCCCTGTATCAATCCCCAAACTAATCCCACTGCCCCTCTCTCTCCCCATAGCCCTGTATCAATCCCCAAACTAATCCCACTGCCCCAATCTCTCCCCATAGCCCTGTATCAATCCCCAAAGTAATCCCACTGCCCCCCTCTCTCCCCATAGCCCTGTATCAATCCCCAAACTAATCCCACTGCCCCGCTCTCTCCCCATATCCCTGTATCAATCCCCAAACTAATCCCACTGCCCCACTCTCTCCCCATAGCCCTGTATCAATCCCAAAATCTAATCCCACTGCCCCACTCTCTCCCCATATCCCTGTATCAATCCCCAAAACTAATCCCACTGCCCCACTCTCTCCCCATAGCCCTGTATCAATCCCCAAAACTAATTCCACTGCCCCGCTCTCTCCCCATAGCCCTGTATCAATCCCCAAACTAATCCCACTGCCCCGCTATCTCCCCATAGCCCTGTATCAATCCCCAAACTAATCCCACTGCCCCACTCTCTCCCCATAGCCCTGTATCAATCCCCAAAACTAATCCCACTGCCCCGCTCTCTCCCCATATCCCTGTATCAATCCCCAAACTAATCCCACTGCCCCGCTCTCTCCCCATAGCCCTGTATCAATCCCCAAAACTAATCCCACTGCCCCACTCTCTCCCCACAGCCCTGTATCAATCCCCAAACTAATCCCACTGTCCCACTTTCTCCCCATAGCCCTGTATCAATCCCAAACTGATCCCACTGCCCCCCTCTCTCCCCATAGCCCTGTATCAATCAAAACTAATCCCACTGCCCCACTCTCTCCCCATAGCCCTGTATCAATCCCCAAAGTAATCCCACTGCCCCGCTCTCTCCTCATAGCCCTGTATCAATCCCCAAACTAATCCCACTGCCCTGCTCTCTCTCCATAGCCCTGTATCAATCCCCAAACTAATCCCATTGCCCCACTCTCTCCCAGAGCCCTGTATCAATCCCCAAACTAATCCCAATGCCCCACTCTCTCCCCATAGCCCTGCATCAATCACCAAACTAATCCCACTGCCCCACTCTCTCCCCATAGCCCTGCATCAATCCCCAAACTAATCCCACTGCCCCACTCTCTCCCCACAGCCCTGTATCAATCCCCAAACTAATCCCACTGCCCCACTCTCTCCCCATAGCCCTGTATCAATCCCAAACTAATCCCACTGCAACACTCCCTCCCCATAGCCGTGTATCAATCCCAAACTAATCCCACTGCCCCGCTCTCTCCCCATAGCCCGACATCAATCTCAAACTAATCCCACTGCCCCGCTCTCTCCCCAAAGACCTGTATCAATCCCCAAAACTAATCCCACTGCCCCACTCTCTCCTCATAGCCCTGTATCAATCCCCAAACTAATCCCACTGCCACCCTCTCTCCCAGAGCCCTGTATCAATCCCCAAACTAATCCCACTGCCCCGCTCTCTCCCAGAGCCCTGTATCAATCCCCAAACTAATCCCACTGCCCCGCTCTCTCCCCATCGCCCTGTATCAATCCCCAAACTAATCCCACTGACCCACTCTCTCCCCATAGCCCTGTATCAATCCCCAAACTAATCCCACTGCCCCCCTCTCTCCCCATAGCCCTGTATCAATCCCAAACTAATCCCACTGCCCCACTCTCTCCCCATAGCCCTGTATCAATCCCCAAACTAATCCCACTGCCCCCCTCTCTCCCCATAGCCCTGTATCAATCCCCAAACTAATCCCACTGCCCCACTCTCTCCCCATAGCCCTGTATCAATCCCCAAACTAATCCCACTGCCCCACTCTCTCCCCATAGCCCTGTATCAATCCCCAAACTAATCCCACTGCCCCGCTCTCTCCCCACAGCCCTGTATCAATCCCCAAACTAATCCCACTGCCCCACTCTCTCCCCATAGCCCTGTATCAGTCCCCAAACTAATCCCACTGCCCCACTCTCTCCCCATAGCCCTGTATCAATCCCCAAACTGATCCCACTGCCCCACTCTATCCCCATAGCCCTGTAACAATCCCCAAACTAATCCCACTGCCCCACTCTCTCCCCAGAGCCCTGAATCAATCCCCAAACTAATCCCACTGCCCCGCTCTCTCCCCATAGCCCTGTATCAATCCCCAAACTAATCCCACTGCCCCACTCTCTCCCCAGAGCCCTGAATCAATCCCCAAACTAATCCCACTGCCCCACTCTCTCCCCATAGCCCTGTATCAATCTCCAAACTAATCCCACTGCCCTGCTCTCTCCCCATAGCCCTGTATCAATCCCCAAACTAATCCCACTGCCCCACTCTCTCCCCATAGCCCTGTATCAATCCCCAAACTAATCCCACTGCCCCGCTCTCTCCCCATAGCCCTGTATCAATCCCCAAACTAATCCCACTGCCCCACTCTCTCCCCAGAGCCCTGAATCAATCCCCAAACTAATCCCAATGCCCGACTCTCTCCCCATAGCCCTGTATCAATCCCCAAACTAATCCCACTGCCCCACTCTCTCCCCATAGCCCTGTATCAATCCCCAAACTAATCCCACTGCCCCTCTCTCTCCCCACAGCCCTGTATCAATCCCCAAACTAATCCCACTGCCCCGCTCTCTCCCCATAGCCCTGTATCAATCCCCAAACTAATCCCACTGCCCCACTCTCTCCCCATAGCCCTGTATCAATCCCCAAACTAATCCCACTGCCCCTCTCTCTCCCCATAGCCCTGTATCAATCCCCAAACTAATCCCACTGCCCCACTCTCTACCCATAGCCCTGTATCAATCCCCAAACTAATCCCACTGCCCCACTCTCTCCCCATAGCCCTGTATCAATCCCCAAACTAATCCCACTGCCCCCCTCTCTCCCAGAGCCCTGTATCAATCCCAAACTAATCCCACTGCCCCACTCTCTCCCCATAGCCCTGTATCAATCCCCAAACTAATCCCACTGCCCCCCTCTCTCCCCATAGCCCTGTATCACTCCACAAACTAATCCCACTGCCCCACTCTCTCCCCATAGCCCTGTATCAATCCCCAAACTAATCCTACTGCCCCCCTCTCTCCCCATAGCCCTGTATCAATCCCCAAACTAATCCCACTGCCCCGCTCTCTCCCCATATCCCTGTATCAATCCCCAAAACTAATCCCACTGCCCCACACTCTCCCCATAGCCCTGTATCAATCCCCAAAACTAATCCCACTGCCCCGCTCTCTCCCCATAGCCCTGCATCAATCCCCAAACTAATCCCACTGCCCCGCTCTCTCCCCATAGCCCTGTATCAATCCCCAAACTAATCCCACTGCCCCGCTCTCTCCCCATAGCCCTGTATCAATCCCCAAAACTAATCCCACTGCCCCGCTATCTCCCCATAGCCCTGTATCAATCCCCAAACTAATCCCACTGCCCCGCTCTCTCCCCATAGCCCTGTATCAATCCCCAAAACTAATCCCACTGCCCCGCTCTCTCCCCATATCCCTGTATCAATCCCCAAACTAATCCCACTGCCCCGCTCTCTCCCCATAGCCCTGTATCAATCCCCAAAACTAATCCCACTGCCCCACTCTCTCCCCACAGCCCTGTATCAATCCCCAAACTAATCCCACTGTCCCACTTTCTCCCCATAGCCCTGTATCAATCCCAAACTAATCCCACTGCCCCCCTCTCTCCCCATAGCCCTGTATCAATCCCCAAACTAATCCCACTGCCCCACTCTCTCCCCATAGCCCTGTATCAATCCCCAAACTAATCCCACTGCCCCGCTCTCTCCCCATAGCCCTGTATCAATCCCCAAACTAATCCCACTGCCCTGCTCTCTCCCCATAGCCCTGTATCAATCCCCAAACTAATCCCACTGCCCTGCTCTCTCTCCATAGCCCTGTATCAATCCCCAAACTAATCCCATTGCCCCACTCTCTCCCCATCGCCCTGTATCAATCCCCAAACTAATCCCACTGCCCCACTCTCTCCCCATAGCCCTGCATCAATCACCAAACTAATCCCTCTGCCCCACTCTCTCCCCACAGCCCTGTATCAATCACCAAACTAATCCCACTGCCCCACTCCCTCCCCATAGCCGTGTATCAATCCCAAACTAATCCCACTGCCCCGCTCTCTCCCCATAGCCCGACATCAATCTCAAACTAATCCCACTGCCCCGCTCTCTCCCCAAAGCCCTGTATCAATCCCCAAAATTAATCCCACTGCCCCACTCTCTCCCCATAGCCCTGTATCAATCCCCAAACTAATCCCACTGCCACCCTCTCTCCCAGAGCCCTGTATCAATCCCCAAACTAATCCCACTGCCCCGCTCTCTCCCAGAGCCCTGTATCAATCCCCAAACTAATCCCACTGCCCCGCTCTCTCCCCATAGCCCTGTATCAATCCCCAAACTAATCCCACTGACCCACTCTCTCCCCATAGCCCTGTATCAATCCCCAAACTAATCCCACTGCCCCCCTCTCTCCCCATAGCCCTGTATCAATCCCAAACTAATCCCACTGCCCCACTCTCTCCCCATAGCCCTGTATCAATCCCCAAACTAATCCCACTGCCCCCCTCTCTCCCCATAGCCCTGTATCAATCCCCAAACTAATCCCACTGCCCCACTCTCTCCCCATAGCCCTGTATCAATCCCCAAACTAATCCCACTGCCCTGCTCTCTCTCCATAGCCCTGTATCAATCCCCAAAATAATCCCATTGCCGCACTCTCTCCCAGAGCCCTGTATCAATCCCCAAACTAATCCCACTGCCCCACTCTCTCCCCATAGCCCTGCATCAATCACCAAACTAATCCCACTGCCCCGCTCTCTCCCCATAGCCCTGTATCAATCCCCAAACTAATCCCTCTGCCCCACTCTCTCCCCATAGCCCTGTATCAATCACCAAACTAATCCCACTGCCCCACTCCCTCCCCATAGCCGTGTATCAATCCCAAACTAATCCCACTGCCCCCCTCTCTCCCCATAGCCCTGTATCAATCCCAAACTAATCCCACTGCCCCACTCTCTCCCCATAGCCCTGTATCAATCCCCAAACTAATCCCACTGCCCCCCTCTCTCCCCATAGCCCTGTGTCAATCCCCAAACTAATCCCACTGCCCCACTCTCTCCCCATAGCCCTGTATCAATCCCCAAACTAATCCCACTGCCCCACTCTCTCCCCATAGCCCTGTATCAATCCCCAAACTAATCCCACTGCCCCACTCTCTCCCCATAGCCCTGTATCAATCCCCAAACTAATCCCACTGCCCCACTCTCTCCCCACAGCCCTGTATCAATCCCCAAACTGATCCCACTGTCCCACTTTCTCCCCATAGCCCTGTATCAATCCCAAACTAATCCCACTGCGCCCCTCTCTCCCCATAGCCCTGTATCAATCCCAAACTAATCCCACTGCCCCACTCTCTCCCCATAGCCCTGTATCAATCCCCAAACTAATCCCACTGCCCCGCTCTCTCCCCATAGCCCTGTATCAATCCCCAAACTAATCCCACTGCCCTGCTCTCTCTCCATAGCCCTGTATCAATCCCCAAACTAATCCCATTGCCGCACTCTCTCCGAGAGCCCTGTATCAATCCCCAAACTAATCCCACTGCCCCACTCTCTCCCCATAGCCCTGCATCAATCACCAAACTAATCCCACTGCCCCGCTCTCTCCCCATAGCCCTGTATCAATCCCCAAACTAATCCCTCTGCCCCACTCTCTCCCCATAGCCCTGTATCAATCACCAAACTAATCCCACTGCCCCACTCCCTCCCCATAGCCGTGTATCAATCCCAAACTAATCCCACTGCCCCGCTCTCTCCCCATAGCCCGACATCAATCTCAAACTAATCCCACTGCCCCGCTCTCTCCCCAAAGCCCTGTATCAATCCCCAAAACTAATCCCACTGCCCCACTCTCTCCCCATAGCCCTGTATCAATCCCCAAACTAATCCCACTGCCACCCTCTCTCCCAGAGCCCTGTATCAATCCCCAAACTAATCCCACTGCCCCGCTCTCTCCCGGAGCCCTGTATCAATCCCCAAACTAATCCCACTGCCCCCCTCTCTCCCCATAGCCCTGTATCAATCCCAAACTAATCCCACTGCCCCACTCTCTCCCCATAGCCCTGTATCAATCCCCAAACTAATCCCACTGCCCCGCTCTCTCCCCATAGCCCTGTATCAATCCCCAAACTAATCCCACTGCCCCACTCTCTCCCCATAGCCCTGTATCAATCCCCAAACTAATCCCACTGCCCCACTCTCTCCCCATAGCCCTGTATCAATCCCCAAACTAATCCCACTGCCCCGCTCTCTCCCCATATCCCTGTATCAATCCCCAAACTCATCCCACTGCCCCACTCTCTCCCCATAGCCCTGTATCAATCCCCAAAACTAATCCCACTGCCTCACTCTCTCCCCATATCCCTGTATCAATCCCCAAAACTAATCCCACTGCCCCACTCTCTCCCCATAGCCCTGTATCAATCCCCAAATCTAATCCCACTGCCCCGCTCTCTCCCCATAGCCCTGTATCAATCCCCAAACTAATCCCACTGCCCCGCTCTCTCCCCATAGCCCTGTATCAATCCCCAAAACTAATCCCACTGCCCCGCTCTCTCCCCATATCCCTGTATCAATCCCCAAACTAATCCCACTGCCCCACTCTCTCCCCATAGCCCTGTATCAATCCCCAAAACTAATCCCACTGCCCCACTCTCTCCCCAGAGCCCTGTATCAATCCCCAAACTAATCCCACTGTCCCACTTTCTCCCCATAGCCCTGTATCAATCCCAAACTAATCCCACTGCCCCCCTCTCTCCCCATAGCCCTGTATCAATCCCCAAACTAATCCCACTGCCCCGCTCTCTCCCCATAGCCCTGTATCAATCCCCAAACTAATCCCACTGCCCTGCTCTCTCTCCATAGCCCTGTATCAATCCCGAAATTAATCCCATTGCCCCACTCTCTCCCAGAGCCCTGTATCAATCCCCAAACTAATCCCACTGCCCCACTCTCTCCCCATAGCCCTGTATCAATCACCAAACTAATCCCACTGCCCCGCTCTCTCCCCATAGCCCTGTATCAATCCCCAAACTAATCCCTCTGCCCCACTCTCTCCCCATAGCCCTGTATCAATCACCAAACTAATCCCACTGCCCAACTCCCTCCCCATAGCCGTGTATCAATCCCAAACTAATCCCACTGCCCCCCTCTCTCCCCATAGCCCTGTATCAATCCCAAACTAATCCCACTGCCCCACTCTCTCCCCATAGCCCTGCATCAATCCCCAAACTAATCCCACTGCCCCCCTCTCTCCCCATAGCCCTGTATCAATCCCCAAACTAATCCCACTGCCCCACTCTCTCCCCATAGCCCTGTATCAATCCCCAAACTAATCCCACTGCCCCACTCTCTCCCCATAGCCCTGTATCAATCCCCAAACTAATCCCACTGCCCCACTCTCTCCCCATAGCCCTGTATCAATCCCCAAACTAATCCCACTGCCCCACTCTCTCCCCACAGCCCTGTATCAATCCCCAAACTAATCCCACTGTCCCACTTTCTCCCCAGAGCCCTGTATCAATCCCAAACTAATCCCACTGCGCCCCTCTCTCCCCATAGCCCTGTATCAATCCCAAACTAATCCCACTGCCCCACTCTCTCCCCATAGCCCTGTATCAATCCCCAAACTAATCCCACTGCCCCGCTCTCTCCCCATAGCCCTGTATCAATCCCCAAACTAATCCCACTGCCCTGCTCTCTCTCCACAGCCCTGTATCAATCCCCAAACTAATCCCATTGCCGCACTCTCTCCCAGAGCCCTGTATCAATCCCCAAACTAATCCCACTGCCCCACTCTCTCCCCATAGCCCTGTATCAATCCCCAAACTAATCCCTCTGCCCCACTCTCTCCCCATAGCCCTGTATCAATCACCAAACTAATCCCACTGCCCCACTCCCTCCCCATAGCCGTGTATCAATCCCAAACTAATCCCACTGCCCCGCTCTCTCCCCATAGCCCGACATCAATCTCAAACTAATCCCACTGCCCCGCTCTCTCCCCAAAGCCCTGTATCAATCCCCAAAACTAATCCCACTGCCCCACTCTCTCCCCATAGCCCTGTATCAATCCCCAAACTAATCCCACTGCCACCCTCTCTCCCAGAGCCCTGTATCAATCCCCAAACTCATCCCACTGCCCCGCTCTCTCCCGGAGCCCTGTATCAATCCCCAAACTAATCCCACTGCCCCCCTCTCTCCCCATAGCCCTGTATCAATCCCAAACTAATCCCACTGCCCCACTCTCTCCCCATAGCCCTGTATCAATCCCCAAACTAATCCCACTGCCCCCCTCTCTCCCCATAGCCCTGTATCAATCCCCAAACTAATCCCACTGCCCCACTCTCTCCCCATAGCCCTGTATCAATCCCCAAACTAATCCCACTGCCCCACTCTCTCCCCATAGCCCTGTATCAATCCCCAAACTAATCCCACTGCCCCGCTCTCTCCCCATATCCCTGTATCAATCCCCAAACTCATCCCACTGCCCCACTCTCTCCCCATAGCCCTGTATCAATCCCCAAAACTAATCCCACTGCCTCACTCTCTCCCCATATCCCTGTATCAATCCCCAAAACTAATCCCACTGCCCCACTCTCTCCCCATAGCCCTGTATCAATCCCCAAATCTAATCCCACTGCCCCGCTCTCTCCCCATAGCCCTGTATCAATCCCCAAACTAATCCCACTGCCCCGCTCTCTCCCCATAGCCCTGTATCAATCCCCAAAACTAATCCCACTGCCCCGCTCTCTCCCCATATCCCTGTATCAATCCCCAAACTAATCCCACTGCCCCACTCTCTCCCCATAGCCCTGTATCAATCCCCAAAACTAATCCCACTGCCCCACTCTCTCCCCAGAGCCCTGTATCAATCCCCAAACTAATCCCACTGTCCCACTTTCTCCCCATAGCCCTGTATCAATCCCAAACTAATCCCACTGCCCCCCTCTCTCCCCATAGCCCTGTATCAATCCCCAAACTAATCCCACTGCCCCGCTCTCTCCCGATAGCCCTGTATCAATCCCCAAACTAATCCCACTGCCCTGCTCTCTCTCCATAGCCCTGTATCAATCCCGAAATTAATCACATTGCCCCACTCTCTCCCAGAGCCCTGTATCAATCCCCAAACTAATCCCACTGCCCCACTCTCTCCCCATAGCCCTGTATCAATCACCAAACTAATCCCACTGCCCCGCTCTCTCCCCATAGCCCTGTATCAATCCCCAAACTAATCCCTCTGCCCCACTCTCTCCCCATAGCCCTGTATCAATCACCAAACTAATCCCACTGCCCAACTCCCTCCCCATAGCCGTGTATCAATCCCAAACTAATCCCACTGCCCCCCTCTCTCCCCATAGCCCTGTATCAATCCCAAACTAATCCCACTGCCCCACTCTCTCCCCATAGCCCTGCATCAATCCCCAAACTAATCCCACTGCCCCCCTCTCTCCCCATAGCCCTGTATCAATCCCCAAACTAATCCCACTGCCCCACTCTCTCCCCATAGCCCTGTATCAATCCCCAAACTAATCCCACTGCCCCACTCTCTCCCCATAGACCTGTATCAATCCCCAAACTAATCCCACTGCCCCACTCTCTCCCCATAGCCCTGTATCAATCCCCAAACTAATCCCACTGCCCCACTCTCTCCCCACAGCCCTGTATCAATCCCCAAACTAATCCCACTGTCCCACTTTCTCCCCAGAGCCCTGTATCAATCCCAAACTAATCCCACTGCGCCCCTCTCTCCCCATAGCCCTGTATCAATCCCAAACTAATCCCACTGCCCCACTCTCTCCCCATAGCCCTGTATCAATCCCCAAACTAATCCCACTGCCCCGCTCTCTCCCCATAGCCCTGTATCAATCCCCAAACTAATCCCACTGCCCTGCTCTCTCTCCACAGCCCTGTATCAATCCCCAAACTAATCCCACTGCCCCACTCCCTCCCCATAGCCGTGTATCAATCCCAAACTAATCCCACTGCCCCGCTCTCTCCCCATAGCCCGACATCAATCTCAAACTAATCCCACTGCCCCGCTCTCTCCCCAAAGCCCTGTATCAATCCCCAAACTAATCCCACTGCCCCACTCTCTCCCCATAGCCCTGTATCAATCCCCAAACTAATCCCACTGCCCCGCTCTCTCCCCATATCCCTGTATCAATCCCCAAACTCATCCCACTGCCCCACTCTCTCCCCATAGCCCTGTATCAATCCCCAAAACTAATCCCACTGCCTCACTCTCTCCCCATATCCCTGTATCAATCCCCAAAACTAATCCCACTGCCCCACTCTCTCCCCATAGCCCTGTATCAATCCCCAAATCTAATCCCACTGCCCCGCTCTCTCCCCATAGCCCTGTATCAATCCCCAAACTAATCCCACTGCCCCGCTCTCTCCCCATAGCCCTGTATCAATCCCCAAAACTAATCCCACTGCCCCGCTCTCTCCCCATATCCCTGTATCAATCCCCAAACTAATCCCACTGCCCCACTCTCTCCCCATAGCCCTGTATCAATCCCCAAAACTAATCCCACTGCCCCACTCTCTCCCCAGAGCCCTGTATCAATCCCCAAACTAATCCCACTGTCCCACTTTCTCCCCATAGCCCTGTATCAATCCCAAACTAATCCCACTGCCCCCCTCTCTCCCCATAGCCCTGTATCAATCCCCAAACTAATCCCACTGCCCCGCTCTCTCCCCATAGCCCTGTATCAATCCCCAAACTAATCCCACTGCCCTGCTCTCTCTCCATAGCCCTGTATCAATCCCGAAATTAATCCCATTGCCCCACTCTCTCCCAGAGCCCTGTATCAATCCCCAAACTAATCCCACTGCCCCACTCTCTCCCCATAGCCCTGTATCAATCACCAAACTAATCCCACTGCCCCGCTCTCTCCCCATAGCCCTGTATCAATCCCCAAACTAATCCCTCTGCCCCACTCTCTCCCCATAGCCCTGTATCAATCACCAAACTAATCCCACTGCCCAACTCCCTCCCCATAGCCGTGTATCAATCCCAAACTAATCCCACTGCCCCCCTCTCTCCCCATAGCCCTGTATCAATCCCAAACTAATCCCACTGCCCCACTCTCTCCCCATAGCCCTGCATCAATCCCCAAACTAATCCCACTGCCCCCCTCTCTCCCCATAGCCCTGTATCAATCCCCAAACTAATCCCACTGCCCCACTCTCTCCCCATAGCCCTGTATCAATCCCCAAACTAATCCCACTGCCCCACTCTCTCCCCATAGCCCTGTATCAATCCCCAAACTAATCCCACTGCCCCACTCTCTCCCCATAGCCCTGTATCAATCCCCAAACTAATCCCACTGCCCCACTCTCTCCCCACAGCCCTGTATCAATCCCCAAACTAATCCCACTGTCCCACTTTCTCCCCAGAGCCCTGTATCAATCCCAAACTAATCCCACTGCGCCCCTCTCTCCCCATAGCCCTGTATCAATCCCAAACTAATCCCACTGCCCCACTCTCTCCCCATAGCCCTGTATCAATCCCCAAACTAATCCCACTGCCCCGCTCTCTCCCCATAGCCCTGTATCAATCCCCAAACTAATCCCACTGCCCTGCTCTCTCTCCACAGCCCTGTATCAATCCCCAAACTAATCCCATTGCCGCACTCTCTCCCAGAGCCCTGTATCACTCCCCAAACTAATCCCACTGCCCCACTCTCTCCCCATAGCCCTGTATCAATCCCCAAACTAATCCCTCTGCCCCACTCTCTCCCCATAGCCCTGTATCAATCACCAAACTAATCCCACTGCCCCACTCCCTCCCCATAGCCGTGTATCAATCCCAAACTAATCCCACTGCCCCGCTCTCTCCCCATAGCCCGACATCAATCTCAAACTAATCCCACTGCCCCGCTCTCTCCCCAAAGCCCTGTATCAATCCCCAAAACTAATCCCACTGCCCCACTCTCTCCCCATAGCCCTGTATCAATCCCCAAACTAATCCCACTGCCACCCTCTCTCCCAGAGCCCTGTATCAATCCCCAAACTCATCCCACTGCCCCGCTCTCTCCCGGAGCCCTGTATCAATCCCCAAACTAATCCCACTGCCCCCCTCTCTCCCCATAGCCCTGTATCAATCCCAAACTAATCCCACTGCCCCACTCTCTCCCCATAGCCCTGTATCAATCCCCAAACTAATCCCACTGCCCCCCTCTCTCCCCATAGCCCTGTATCAATCCCCAAACTAATCCCACTGCCCCACTCTCTCCCCATAGCCCTGTATCAATCCCCAAACTAATCCCACTGCCCCACTCTCTCCCCATAGCCCTGTATCAATCCCCAAACTAATCCCACTGCCCCGCTCTCTCCCCATATCCCTGTATCAATCCCCAAACTCATCCCACTGCCCCACTCTCTCCCCATAGCCCTGTATCAATCCCCAAAACTAATCCCACTGCCTCACTCTCTCCCCATATCCCTGTATCAATCCCCAAAACTAATCCCACTGCCCCACTCTCTCCCCATAGCCCTGTATCAATCCCCAAATCTAATCCCACTGCCCCGCTCTCTCCCCATAGCCCTGTATCAATCCCCAAACTAATCCCACTGCCCCGCTCTCTCCCCATAGCCCTGTATCAATCCCCAAAACTAATCCCACTGCCCCGCTCTCTCCCCATATCCCTGTATCAATCCCCAAACTAATCCCACTGCCCCACTCTCTCCCCATAGCCCTGTATCAATCCCCAAAACTAATCCCACTGCCCCACTCTCTCCCCAGAGCCCTGTATCAATCCCCAAACTAATCCCACTGTCCCACTTTCTCCCCATAGCCCTGTATCAATCCCAAACTAATCCCACTGCCCCCCTCTCTCCCCATAGCCCTGTATCAATCCCCAAACTAATCCCACTGCCCCGCTCTCTCCCGATAGCCCTGTATCAATCCCCAAACTAATCCCACTGCCCTGCTCTCTCTCCATAGCCCTGTATCAATCCCGAAATTAATCACATTGCCCCACTCTCTCCCAGAGCCCTGTATCAATCCCCAAACTAATCCCACTGCCCCACTCTCTCCCCATAGCCCTGTATCAATCACCAAACTAATCCCACTGCCCCGCTCTCTCCCCATAGCCCTGTATCAATCCCCAAACTAATCCCTCTGCCCCACTCTCTCCCCATAGCCCTGTATCAATCACCAAACTAATCCCACTGCCCAACTCCCTCCCCATAGCCGTGTATCAATCCCAAACTAATCCCACTGCCCCCCTCTCTCCCCATAGCCCTGTATCAATCCCAAACTAATCCCACTGCCCCACTCTCTCCCCATAGCCCTGCATCAATCCCCAAACTAATCCCACTGCCCCCCTCTCTCCCCATAGCCCTGTATCAATCCCCAAACTAATCCCACTGCCCCACTCTCTCCCCATAGCCCTGTATCAATCCCCAAACTAATCCCACTGCCCCACTCTCTCCCCATAGACCTGTATCAATCCCCAAACTAATCCCACTGCCCCACTCTCTCCCCATAGCCCTGTATCAATCCCCAAACTAATCCCACTGCCCCACTCTCTCCCCACAGCCCTGTATCAATCCCCAAACTAATCCCACTGTCCCACTTTCTCCCCAGAGCCCTGTATCAATCCCAAACTAATCCCACTGCGCCCCTCTCTCCCCATAGCCCTGTATCAATCCCAAACTAATCCCACTGCCCCACTCTCTCCCCATAGCCCTGTATCAATCCCCAAACTAATCCCACTGCCCCGCTCTCTCCCCATAGCCCTGTATCAATCCCCAAACTAATCCCACTGCCCTGCTCTCTCTCCACAGCCCTGTATCAATCCCCAAACTAATCCCACTGCCCCACTCCCTCCCCATAGCCGTGTATCAATCCCAAACTAATCCCACTGCCCCGCTCTCTCCCCATAGCCCGACATCAATCTCAAACTAATCCCACTGCCCCGCTCTCTCCCCAAAGCCCTGTATCAATCCCCAAAACTAATCCCACTGCCCCACTCTCTCCCCATAGCCCTGTATCAATCCCCAAACTAATCCCACTGCCACCCTCTCTCCCAGAGCCCTGTATCAATCCCCAAACTAATCCCACTGCCCCGCTCTCTCCCAGAGCCCTGTATCAATCCCCAAACTAATCCCACTGCCCCCCTCTCTCCCCATAGCCCTGTATCAATCCCAAACTAATCCCACTGCCCCGCTCTCTCCCCATAGCCCTGTATCAATCCCCAAACTAATCCCACTGCCCCACTCTCTCCCCATAGCCCTGTATCAATCCCCAAACTAATCCCACTGCCCCCCTCTCTCCCCATAGCCCTGTATCAATCCCCAAACTAATCCCACTGCCCCACTCTCTCCCCATAGCCCTGTATCAATCCCCAAACTAATCCCACTGCCCCACTCTCTCCCCATAGCCCTGTATCAATCCCCAAACTAATCCCACTGCCCCGCTCTCTCCCCATATCCCTGTCGCAATCCCCAAACTCATCCCACTGCCCCACTCTCTCCCCATAGCCCTGTATCAATCCCCAAAACTAATCCCACTGCCTCACTCTCTCCCCATATCCCTGGATCAATCCCCAAAACTAATCCCACTGCCCCACTCTCTCCCCATAGCCCTGTATCAATCCCCAAATCTAATCCCACTGCCCCGCTCTCTCCCCATAGCCCTGTATCAATCCCCAAACTAATCCCACTGCCCCGCTCTCTCCCCATAGCCCTGTATCAATCCCCAAAACTAATCCCACTGCCCCGCTCTCTCCCCATATCCCTGTATCAATCCCCAAACTAATCCCACTGCCCCGCTCTCTCCCCATAGCCCTGTATCAATCCCCAAACTAATCCCACTGCCCCACTCTCTCCCCATAGCCCTGTATCAATCCCCAAACTAATCCCACTGCCCCGCTCTCTCCCCATATCCCTGTCTCAATCCCCAAACTCATCCCACTGCCCCACTCTCTCCCCATAGCCCTGTATCAATCCCCAAAACTAATCCCACTGCCTCACTCTCTCCCCATATCCCTGGATCAATCCCCAAAACTAATCCCACTGCCCCACTCTCTCCCCATAGCCCTGTATCAATCCCCAAATCTAATCCCACTGCCCCGCTCTCTCCCCATAGCCCTGTATCAATCCCCAAACTAATCCCACTGCCCCGCTCTCTCCCCATAGCCCTGTATCAATCCCCAAAACTAATCCCACTGCCCCGCTCTCTCCCCATATCCCTGCATCAATCCCCAAACTAATCCCACTGCCCCACTCTCTCCCCATAGCCCTGTATCAATCCCCAAAACTAATCCCACTGCCCCACTCTCTCCCCAGAGCCCTGTATCAATCCCCAAACTAATCCCACTGTCCCACTTTCTCCCCATAGCCCTGTATCAATCCCAAACTAATCCCACTGCCCCACTCTCTCCCCATAGCCCTGTATCAATCCCCAAACTAATCCCACTGCCCCGCTCTCTCCCCATGGCCCTGTATCAATCCCCAAACTAATCCCACTGCCCTGCTCTCTCTCCATGGCCCTGTATCAATCCCGAAATTAATCCCATTGCCCCACTCTCTCCCAGAGCCCTGTATCAATCCCCAAACTAATCCCACTGCCCCACTCTCTCCCCATAGCCCTGTATCAATCACCAAACTAATCCCACTGCCCCACTCTCTCCCCATAGCCGTGTATCAATCCCAAACTAATCCCACTGCCCCGCTCTCTCCCCATAGCCCGACATCAATCTCAAACTAATCCCACTGCCCCACTCTCTCCCCAAAGCCCTGTATCAATCCCCAAAACTAATCCCACTGCCCCACTCTCTCCCCATAGCCCTGTATCAATCCCCAAACTAATCCCACTGCCCCGCTCTCTCCCCATAGCCCTGTATCAATCCCCAAACTAATCCCACTGCCCTGCTCTCTCCCCATAGCCCTGTATCAATCACCAAACTAATCCCACTGCCCCGCTCTCTCCCCATAGCCCTGTATCAATCCCCAAACTAATCCCACTGCCCCGCTCTCTCCCCATAGCCCTGTATCAATCCCCAAACTAATCCCACTGCCCCACTCTCTCCCCATAGCCCTGTATCAATCCCCAAACTAATCCCACTGCCCCACTCTCTCACCATAGCCCTGTATCAATCCCCAAACTAATCCCACTGCCCCACTCTCTCCCCATAGCCCTGTATCAATCCCCAAACTAATCCCACTGCCCCACTCTCTCCCCATAGCCCTGTATCAATCCCCAAACTAATCCCACTGCCCCACTCTCTCCCCACAGCCCTGTATCAATCCCCAAACTAATCCCACTGTCCCACTTTCTCCCCATAGCCCTGTATCAATCCCAAACTAATCCCACTGCGCCCCTCTCTCCCCATAGCCCTGTATCAATCCCCAAACTAATCCCACTGCCCCGCTCTCTCCCCATAGCCCTGTATCAATCCCCAAACTAATCCCACTGCCCTGCTCTCTCTCCATAGCCCTGTATCAATCCCCAAACTAATCCCATTGCCGCACTCTCTCCCAGAGCCCTGTATCAATCCCCAAACTAATCCCACTGCCCCACTCTCTCCCCATAGCCCTGCATCAATCACCAAACTAATCCCACTGCCCCGCTCTCTCCCCATAGCCCTGTATCAATCCCCAAACTAATCCCTCTGCCCCACTCTCTCCCCATAGCCCTGTATCAATCACCAAACTAATCCCACTGCCCCACTCCCTCCCCATAGCCGTGTATCAATCCCAAACTAATCCCACTGACCCGCTCTCTCCCCATTGCCCGACATCAATCTCAAACTAATCCCACTGCCCCGCTCTCTCCCCAAAGCCCTGTATCAATCCCCAAAACTAATCCCACTGCCCCACTCTCTCCCCATAGCCCTGTATCAATCCCCAAACTAATCCCACTGCCACCCTCTCTCCCAGAGCCCTGTATCAATCCCCAAACTAATCCCACTGCCCCGCTCTCTCCCAGAGCCCTGTATCAATCCCCAAACTAATCCCACTGCCCCCCTCTCTCCCCATAGCCCTGTATCAATCCCAAACTAATCCCACTGCCCCACTCTCTCCCCATAGCCCTGTATCAATCCCCAAACTAATCCCACTGCCCCCCTCTCTCCCCATAGCCCTGTATCAATCCCCAAACTAATCCCACTGCCCCACTCTCTCCCCATAGCCCTGTATCAATCCCCAAACTAATCCCACTGCCCCACTCTCTCCCCATAGCCCTGTATCAATCCCCAAACTAATCCCACTGCCCCGCTCTCTCCCCATATCCCTGTATCAATCACCAAACTCATCCCACTGCCCCACTCTCTCCCCATAGCCCTGTATCAATCCCCAAAACTAATCCCACTGCCTCACTCTCTCCCCATATCCCTGTATCAATCCCCAAAACTAATCCCACTGCCCCACTCTCTCCCCATAGCCCTGTATCAATCCCCAAATCTAATCCCACTGCCCCGCTCTCTCCCCATAGCCCTGTATCAATCCCCAAACTAATCCCACTGCCCCGCTCTCTCCCCATAGCCCTGTATCAATCCCCAAAACTAATCCCACTGCCCCGCTCTCTCCCCATATCCCTGTATCAATCCCCAAACTAATCCCACTGCCCCGCTCTCTCCCCATAGCCCTGTATCAATCCCCAAAACTAATCCCACTGCCCCGCTCTCTCCCCATATCCCTGTATCAATCCCCAAAACTAATCCCACTGCCCCACTCTCTCCCCATAGCCCTGTATCAATCCCCAAATCTAATCCCACTGCCCCGCTCTCTCCCCATCGCCCTGTATCAATCCCCAAACTAATCCCACTGCCCCACTCTCTCCCCATAGCCCTGTATCAATCCCCAAACTAATCCCACTGCCCCCCTCTCTCCCCATAGCCCTGTATCAATCCCCAAACTAATCCCACTGCCCCACTCTCTCCCCATAGCCCTGTATCAATCCCCAAACTAATCCCACTGCCCCACTCTCTCCCCATAGCCCTGTATCAATCCCCAAACTAATCCCACTGCCCCGCTCTCTCCCCATATCCCTGTCTCAATCCCCAAACTCATCCCACTGCCCCACTCTCTCCCCATAGCCCTGTATCAATCCCCAAAACTAATCCCACTGCCTCACTCTCTCCCCATATCCCTGGATCAATCCCCAAAACTAATCCCACTGCCCCACTCTCTCCCCATAGCCCTGTATCAATCCCCAAATCTAATCCCACTGCCCCGCTCTCTCCCCATAGCCCTGTATCAATCCCCAAACTAATCCCACTGCCCCGCTCTCTCCCCATAGCCCTGTATCAATCCCCAAAACTAATCCCACTGCCCCGCTCTCTCCCCATATCCCTGCATCAATCCCCAAACTAATCCCACTGCCCCACTCTCTCCCCATAGCCCTGTATCAATCCCCAAAACTAATCCCACTGCCCCACTCTCTCCCCAGAGCCCTGTATCAATCCCCAAACTAATCCCACTGTCCCACTTTCTCCCCATAGCCCTGTATCAATCCCAAACTAATCCCACTGCCCCACTCTCTCCCCATAGCCCTGTATCAATCCCCAAACTAATCCCACTGCCCCGCTCTCTCCCCATGGCCCTGTATCAATCCCCAAACTTATCCCACTGCCCTGCTCTCTCTCCATAGCCCTGTATCAATCCCGAAATTAATCCCATTGCCCCACTCTCTCCCAGAGCCCTGTATCAATCCCCAAACTAATCCCACTGCCCCACTCTCTCCCCATAGCCCTGTATCAATCACCAAACTAATCCCACTGCCCCACTCTCTCCCCATAGCCGTGTATCAATCCCAAACTAATCCCACTGCCCCGCTCTCTCCCCATAGCCCGACATCAATCTCAAACTAATCCCACTGCCCCACTCTCTCCCCAAAGCCCTGTATCAATCCCCAAAACTAATCCCACTGCCCCACTCTCTCCCCATAGCCCTGTATCAATCCCCAAACTAATCCCACTGCCCCGCTCTCTCCCCATAGCCCTGTATCAATCCCCAAACTAATCCCACTGCCCTGCTCTCTCCCCACAGCCCTGTATCAATCACCAAACTAATCCCACTGCCCCGCTCTCTCCCCATAGCCCTGTATCAATCCCCAAACTAATCCCACTGCCCCGCTCTCTCCCCATAGCCCTGTATCAATCCCCAAACTAATCCCACTGCCCCACTCTCTCCCCATAGCCCTGTATCAATCCCCAAACTAATCCCACTGCCCCACTCTCTCACCATAGCCCTGTATCAATCCCCAAACTAATCCCACTGCCCCACTCTCTCCCCATAGCCCTGTATCAATCCCCAAACTAATCCCACTGCCCCACTCTCTCCCCATAGCCCTGTATCAATCCCCAAACTAATCCCACTGCCCCACTCTCTCCCCACAGCCCTGTATCAATCCCCAAACTAATCCCACTGTCCCACTTTCTCCCCATAGCCCTGTATCAATCCCAAACTAATCCCACTGCGCCCCTCTCTCCCCATAGCCCTGTATCAATCCCCAAACTAATCCCACTGCCCCACTCTCTCCCCATAGCCCTGTATCAATCCCCAAACTAATCCCACTGCCCCGCTCACTCCCCATAGCCCTGTATCAATCCCCAAACTAATCCCACTGCCCTGCTCTCTCTCCATAGCCCTGTATCAATCCCCAAACTAATCCCATTGCCGCACTCTCTCCCAGAGCCCTGTATCAATCCCCAAACTAATCCCACTGCCCCACTCTCTCCCCATAGCCCTGCATCAATCACCAAACTAATCCCACTGCCCCGCTCTCTCCCCATAGCCCTGTATCAATCCCCAAACTAATCCCTCTGCCCCACTCTCTCCCCATAGCCCTGTATCAATCACCAAACTAATCCCACTGCCCCACTCCCTCCCCATAGCCGTGTATCAATCCCAAACTAATCCCACTGCCCCGCTCTCTCCCCATTGCCCGACATCAATCTCAAACTAATCCCACTGCCCCGCTCTCTCCCCAAAGCCCTGTATCAATCCCCAAAACTAATCCCACTGCCCCACTCTCTCCCCATAGCCCTGTATCAATCCCCAAACTAATCCCACTGCCACCCTCTCTCCCAGAGCCCTGTATCAATCCCCAAACTAATCCCACTGCCCCGCTCTCTCCCAGAGCCCTGTATCAATCCCCAAACTAATCCCACTGCCCCCCTCTCTCCCCATAGCCCTGTATCAATCCCAAACTAATCCCACTGCCCCACTCTCTCCCCATAGCCCTGTATCAATCCCCAAACTAATCCCACTGCCCCCCTCTCTCCCCATAGCCCTGTATCAATCCCCAAACTAATCCCACTGCCCCACTCTCTCCCCATAGCCCTGTATCAATCCCCAAACTAATCCCACTGCCCCACTCTCTCCCCATAGCCCTGTATCAATCCCCAAACTAATCCCACTGCCCCGCTCTCTCCCCATATCCCTGTATCAATCACCAAACTCATCCCACTGCCCCACTCTCTCCCCATAGCCCTGTATCAATCCCCAAAACTAATCCCACTGCCTCACTCTCTCCCCATATCCCTGTATCAATCCCCAAAACTAATCCCACTGCCCCACTCTCTCCCCATAGCCCTGTATCAATCCCCAAATCTAATCCCACTGCCCCGCTCTCTCCCCATAGCCCTGTATCAATCCCCAAACTAATCCCACTGCCCCGCTCTCTCCCCATAGCCCTGTATCAATCCCCAAAACTAATCCCACTGCCCCGCTCTCTCCCCATATCCCTGTATCAATCCCCAAACTAATCCCACTGCCCCGCTCTCTCCCCATAGCCCTGTATCAATCCCCAAAACTAATCCCACTGCCCCGCTCTCTCCCCATATCCCTGTATCAATCCCCAAAACTAATCCCACTGCCCCACTCTCTCCCCATAGCCCTGTATCAATCCCCAAATCTAATCCCACTGCCCCGCTCTCTCCCCATAGCCCTGTATCAATCCCCAAACTAATCCCACTGCCCCGCTCTCTCCCCATAGCCCTGTATCAATCCCCAAAACTAATCCCACTGCCCCGCTCTCTCCCCATATCCCTGTATCAATCCCCAAACTAATCCCACTGCCCCACTCTCTCCCCATAGCCCTGTATCAATCCCCAAAACTAATCCCACTGCCCCACTCTCTCCCCAGAGCCCTGTATCAATCCCCAAACTAATCCCACTGTCCCACTTTCTCCCCATCGCCCTGTATCAATCCCAAACTAATCCCACTGCCCCCCTCTCTCCCCATAGCCCTGTATCAATCCCCAAACTAATCCCACTGCCCCGCTCTCTCCCCATAGCCCTGTATCAATCCCCAAACTAATCCCACTGCCCTGCTCTCTCTCCATAGCCCTGTATCAATCCCGAAATTAATCCCATTGCCCCACTCTCTCCCAGAGCCCTGTATCAATCCCCAAACTAATCCCACTGCCCCACTCTCTCCCCATAGCCCTGTATCAATCACCAAACTAATCCCACTGCCCCACTCTCTCCCCATAGCCGTGTATCAATCCCAAACTAATCCCACTGCCCCGCTCTCTCCCCATAGCCCGACATCAATCTCAAACTAATCCCACTGCCCCACTCTCTCCCCAAAGCCCTGTATCAATCCCCAAAACTAATCCCACTGCCCCACTCTCTCCCCATAGCCCTGTATCAATCCCCAAACTAATCCCACTGCCCCGCTCTCTCCCCATCGCCCTGTATCAATCCCCAAACTAATCCCACTGCCCTGCTCTCTCCCCATAGCCCTGTATCAATCACCAAACTAATCCCACTGCCCCACTCTCTCCCCATAGCCCTGTATCAATTCCCAAACTAATCCCACTGCCCCGCTCTCTCCCCATAGCCCTGTATCAATCCCCAAACTAATCCCACTGCCCCGCTCTCTCCCCATAGCCCTGTATCAATCCCCAAACTAATCCCACTGCCCCGCTCTCTCCCCATATCCCTGTATCAATCCCCAAACTAATCCCACTGCCCCGCTCTCTCCCCATAGCCCTGTATCAATCCCCAAAACTAATCCCACTGCCCAACTCTCTCCCCAGAGCCCTGTATCAATCCCCAAACTAATCCCACTGTCCCACTTTCTCCCCATAGCCCTGTATCAATCCCAAACTAATCCCACTGCCCCCCTCTCTCCCCATAGCCCTGTATCAATCCCCAAACTAATCCCACTGCCCCGCTCTCTCCCCATAGCCCTGTATCAATCCCCAAACTAATCCCACTGTCCCACTTTCTCCCCATAGCCCTGTATCAATCCCCAAACTAATCCCACTGCCCCACTCTCTCCCCATAGCCCTGTATCAATCCCCAAACTAATCCCACTGCCCTGCTCTCTCCCCATAGCCCTGTATCAATCACCAAACTAATCCCACTGCCCCGCTCTCTCCCCATAGCCCTGTATCAATCCCCAAACTAATCCCACTGCCCCGCTCTCTCCCCATAGCCCTGTATCAATCCCCAAACTAATCCCACTGCCCCGCTCTCTCCCCAAAGCCCTGTATCAATCCCCAAACTAATCCCACTGCCCCGCTCTCTCCCCATAGCCCTGTATCAATCCCCAAACTAATCCCACTGCCCCGCTCTCTCCCCATATCCCTGTATCAATCCCCAAACTAATCCCACTGCCCCACTCTCTCCCCATAGCCCTGTATCAATCCCCAAAACTAATCCCACTGCCCCACTCTCTCCCCAGAGCCCTGTATCAATCCCCAAACTAATCCCACTGTCCCACTTTCTCCCCATAGCCCTGTATCAATCCCAAACTAATCCCACTGCCCCCCTCTCTCCCCATAGCCCTGTATCAATCCCCAAACTAATCCCACTGCCCCGCGCTCTCCCCATAGCCCTGTATCAATCCCCAAACTAATCCCACTGCCCTGCTCTCTCTCCATATCCCTGTATCAATCCCGAAATTAATCCCATTGCCCCACTCTCTCCCAGAGCCCTGTATCAATCCCCAAACTAATCCCACTGCCCCACTCTCTCCCCATAGCCCTGTATCAATCACCAAACTAATCCCACTGCCCCACTCTCTCCCCATAGCCGTGTATCAATCCCAAACTAATCCCACTGCCCCGCTCTCTCCCCATAGCCCGACATCAATCTCAAACTAATCCCACTGCCCCACTCTCTCCCCAAAGCCCTGTATCAATCCCCAAAACTAATCCCACTGCCCCACTCTCTCCCCATAGCCCTGTATCAATCCCCAAACTAATCCCACTGCCCCACTCTCTCCCCATAGCCCTGTATCAATCCCCAAACTAATCCCACTGCCCCGCTCTCTCCCCATAGCCCTGTATCAATCCCCAAACTAATCCCACTGCCCCGCTCTCTCCCCATAGCCCTGTATCAATCCCCAAACTAATCCCACTGCCCCGCTCTCTCCCCATAGCCCTGTATCAATCCCCAAACTAATCCCACTGCCCCACTCTCTCCCCATAGCCCTGTATCAATCCCCAAACTAATCTTTATTGTGCACAGATCACTGAATATTCTTCAGCAATGTCGAGAATCAGTCGCTAAAGTGAGCAGGGTCGTGGGTTGTGTATCGAACCGTTCAGTATGAATCTTTGGACACCATTTTCTCACTGGACAGGTCGCTGGTCAGACCGGATCTGGTGTACTGGGCCCAGGTTTGATCCCCTCACTCGGTGGGTGATATAGTAGCCTTGGAAAAGGTTCTGAGGAGAGCTCGTCCTTGTTTCAGATGGAAAGGATATATGGGAATGTCCTGTATAAACCCAAGAGCCGCGTCATGCCTGGTTTGCAAACACCAGCCCAGTTCCAGACGCAATGGTGCACCATGCTTCCTCTCGACTGTTGTGATAGTCTGCCAACTGGAACATCACCGTCGCATTACGGAAGCCACTAAAAGCTACTGGGCAGCGCCAGAAAATAATTTTAAAGGCTAATGGTACGTTGGCCCTTATCTCAAGAGGGCTGGAATACAAAAAAAGGTGGTCGCCATATCAAGCTCTGGTCAGACCCCACCTGGAGAGACTGCGTTCAGTTCTGGGCTCCGCAGCTCGGGAAGGAGATATTGGCCTTGGAGGGGGTGCAGGGCAGATTCACCAGAACGATACTGGGGCTAAACTCCGAGGACAGGTCGCACAGACTGGGCTTGTATTCCCTCGAGTGTAGAAGATTAAGGGGTGATCTAATCGAGGGGTTTGAGATGATTAAAGGATTCGATAGGGTCGTGAGAGAGAAACTATTTCCTCTGGTGGGGAGAGTCCAGAACAAGGTGGGGGCAGAACCTTAAAGTTAGAGCCAGGCCGTTCAGGGGGTGATGTCAGGAAGCACTTCCTCACACAAAGGGGAGTGGAAATCTGGAACTCTCTTTCCCAAAAAGCTTATCGAGGCTGGGGGTCAATTGGAAAATTCAGAACTGAGATGGATCGATTTTTGTTGGGTGAGGGGATTAAGTGTTACAGAACCAAGGCGGGTAAATGGAGTTAAGATACAGATCAGCCGTGATTTGATTGAATGGCGGAACAGGTTCGAGGGGCTGAATGGCCTCCTCCTGTTCCTGTGTTGCGACTGACCCTGTGTAAGCCCATATTTGCCAAGAATGAATGGCAATCTGCTGGAACTCTCTTCCTCAGTGCCCCCGTGCCTTGTCGTCTGCCTTTCTCCTTTCAAAAAGCTCCCAATGACCCTTCACCAACAACAACTTGCACTCGTGATATCCTCAGGATTTACTGCGGCGAGTGACTCACCTCCTGACTCCCCAAAGCCTTTCCACCATCTACAAGGCACAAGTCAGGAGTGTGATGGAATACCCTCCACTTGCCTGGATGAGTGCAGCTCCAACAACACTCGAGAAGCTCGACACCGTCCAGGACAAAGCAGCCCGCTTGATTGGCACCCCATCCACCACCCTAAACATTCACTCCCTTCACCACCGGCGCACAGTGGCTGCAGTGTGTACCATCCACAGGATACACTGCAGCAACTCGCCAAGGCTTCTTCGACAGCACCTCCCAAACCCGCGACCTCTACCACCTAGAAGGACAAGGGCAGCAGGCACATGGGAACAACACCACCTGCACGTTCCCCTCCGAGTCACACACCATCCCGACTTGGAAATATATCGGCCGTTCCTTCATCGTCGCTGGGTCAAAATCCTGGAACTCCCTTCCTAACAGCACTGTGGGAGAACCTTCACCACACGGACTGCAGCGGTTCAAGAAGGCGGCTCACCACCACCTTCTCAAGGGGCAATTAGGGATGGGCAATGAATGCCGGCCTCGCCAGCGATGCCCACAATCCGAGAATGACTATGAAAAATTCAAATAACGTCTTTGACGTAGAAAAGCAGCCCCAAAGAGCTTCGCAGAATAGGTGCTGAGCCAAAGAGAGGTGACCAAAAGCTCGGTCAGAGAGATAGGTTTCAAGGAGCGTCTTAAAGGAGGAGAGAGAGGCGGAGAGGTTCAGGAAATCTGTGGGCAGCAGGGTGGCCATGTTTGCTGTGGGCACGGTCGGCCATATCGGCCTCACTAAAACTTTGACCGTTTCCCCCCTGTCCCGGTTATGGCCCTGGTGAGGAGAGCACCGTGACCAGGTCACCTTTTCGGGCGGGCGGGGCGGGGGTCTGGGTGCAGTTAGAGTGCGATGAGGTGCAGGCCGGCAGGCCAGAGGAAAACGAAAAGACAAAACAAAGAATCGAGTCAACCGAGGGCAATCAGCACGGAGAGAGACGCCGCACCGCGCCCAGTCCCGAGACGCCGCACCGCGCCCAGTCCCGACGACGCCGCACCGTGCCCAGTCCCCCCGAGACGCACGCCGCACCGCGCCCAGCCCCGAGACGCCGCACCGCGCCCAGCCTCGAGACGCCGCACCCCGCCCAGCCCCGAGACGCCGCACCGCGCCCAGCCTCGAGACGCCGCACCCCGCCCAGCCCACGAGACGCCGCACCGCGCCCAGCCCGAGATGCCGCACCGCGCCCAGTCCCGAGACGCCTCACCCCGCCCAGCCCCGAGACGCCGCACCGCGCCCAACCCCGAGACGCCTCACCCCCGCCCAGTCCCGAGAAGCCTCACCCCGCCCAGCCCCGAGACGCCGCACCGCGCCCAGCCCCGAGACGCCGCACCGCGCCCAGTCCCGAGACGCCTCACCCCGCCCAGCCCCGAGACGCCTCACCCCGCCCAGCCCCGAGACGCCTCACCGCGCCCAGCCCCGAGACGCCGCACCGCGCCCAGCCCCGAGACGCCTCACCGCGCCCAGCCCCGAGACGACGCACCGCGCCCAGCCCCGAGACGCCGCACCGCGCCCAGCCCCGAGACGCCTCACCCCGCCCAGTCCCGAGACGCCGCACCCCGCCCAGCCCCGAGACGCCGCACCGCGCCCAGCCCCGAGACGTCTCAGCCCGCCCAGCCCCGAGACGCCGCACCGCGCCCAGCCCCGAGACGCCTCACCCCGCCCAGTCCTGAGACGCCTCACCGCGCCCAGCCCCGAGACGCCGCACCGCGCCCAGCCCCCGAGACGCCTCACCCCGCCCAGTCCCGAGACGCCGCACCCCGCCCAGCCCCGAGACGCCGCACCGCGCCCAGCCCCGAGACGTCTCACCCCGCCCAGCCCCGAGACGCCGCACCGCGTCCAGCCCCGAGACGCCTCACCCCGCCCAGTCCTGAGACGCCTCACCGCGTCCAGCCCCGAGACGCCTCACCCCGCCCAGTCCCGAGACGCCGCACCGCGCCCAGCCCCGAGACGCCGCACCGCGCCCAGCCCCGAGACGCCTCACCGCGCCCAGCCCCGAGTCGCCGCACCGCGCCCAGCCCCGAGACGCCGCACCCCGCCCAGCCCCGAGACGCCTCACCCCGCCCAGCCCCGAGACGCCGCACTGTGCTCAGCCCCGAGACGCCTCACCCCGCCCAGCCCCGAGGCGCCGCACCGCGCCCAGCCCCCGAGACGCCTCACCGCGCCCAGCCCCGAGACGCCGCACCGCGCCCAGCCACGAGACGCCGCACCGCGCCCAGCCCCGAGACGTCTCGCCCCGCCCAGCCCCGAGACGTCTCACTGTGCTCAGCCCCGAGATGCCTCACCCCGCCCAGCCCCGAGACGCCGCACCGCGCCCAGTCCCGAGACGCCTCATCCCGCCCAGTCCCGAGACGCCGCACCCCGCCCAGCCCCGAGATGCCGCACCGCGCCCAGCCCCGAGACGTCTCACCCCGCCCAGCCCCGAGACGCCACACCGCGCCCAGCCCCGAGACGCCGCACCGCGCCCAGCCCCGAGACGCCGCACCGCGCCCAGCCCCGAGGCGCCGCACCCCGCCCAGTCCCGAGACGCCTCACCCCGCCCAGCCCCGAGACGCCGCACCGCGCCCAGCCCCGAGACGCCGCACCGCGCCCAGCCCCGAGACGCCGCACCGCGCCCAGCCCCGAGACGTCTCGCCCCGCCCAGCCCCGAGACGTCTCACTGTGCTCAGCCCCGAGATGCCTCACCCCGCCCAGCCCCGAGACGCCGCACCGCGCCCAGTCCCGAGACGCCTCATCCCGCCCAGTCCCGAGACGCCGCACCCCGCCCAGCCCCGAGATGCCGCACCGCGCCCAGCCCCGAGACGTCTCACCCCGCCCAGCCCCGAGACGCCACACCGCGCCCAGCCCCGAGACGCCGCACCGCGCCCAGCCCCGAGACGCCGCACCGCGCCCAGCCCCGAGGCGCCGCACCCCCGCCCAGTCCCGAGACGCCTCACCCCGCCCAGCCCCGAGACGCCGCACCGCGCCCAGCCCCGAGACGCCGCACCGCGCCCAGCCCCGAGACGCCGCACCGTGCCCAGTCCCGAGACGCCTCACCCCGCCCAGCCCCGAGACGTCTCACCCCGCCCAGTCCCGAGACGCCTCACCGCGTCCAGTCCCGAGACGCCTCACCCCGCCCAGCCCCGAGACGTCTCACCCCGCCCAGTCCCGAGACGCCTCACCCCGCCCAGTCCCGAGACGTCTCACCCCGCCCAGTCCCGAGACGTCTCACCCCGCCCAGTCCCGAGACGTCTTACCCCGCCCAGCCCCGAGACGCCACACCCCGCCCAGCCCCGAGACGCCTCACCCCGCCCAGCCCCGAGACGCCTCACCCCGCCCAGTCCCGAGACGTCTCACCCCGCCCAGTCCCGAGACGTCTCACCCCCGCCCAGTCCCGAGACGCCTCACCGCGCCCAGCCCCGAGATGCCTCACCGCGCCCAGTCCCGAGACGCCGCACCGCGCCCAGCCCCGAGACGCCGCACCGCGCCCAGCCCCGAGACACCGCACTGTGCTCAGCCCGGAGACGCCTCACCCCCGCCCAGTCCCGAGACGTCTCACCCCGCCCAGTCCCGCGACGCCTCACCCGCCCAGCCCCGAGACATCTCACCCCGCCCAGTCCCGAGACGTCTCACCCCGCCCAGTCCCGAGACGTCTCACCCCGCCCAGTCCCGCGACGCCTCACCCGCCCAGCCCCGAGACATCTCACCCCGCCCAGTCCCGAGACGTCTCACCCCGCCCAGTCCCGAGACGTCTCACCCCGCCCAGTCCCGAGACGCCTCACCCCGCCAGTCCCGAGACGTCTCACCCCGCCCAGCCCCGAGACGCCTCACCGCGCCCAGTCCCGAGACGCCTCACCGCGCCCATTCCCGAGACGTCTCACCCCGCCCAGCCCCGAGACGTCTCACCCCCGCCCAGTCCCGAGACGTCTCACCCCGCCCAGCCCCGAGACGCCGCACCGCGCCCAGCCCGAGACGTCTCACCCCGCCCAGTACCCGCGACGCCTCACCCGCCCAGTCCCGAGACGTCTCACCCCGCCCAGCCCCGAGACGCCTCACCCGCCCAGTCCCGAGACGTCTCACCCCGCCCAGCCCCGAGACGCCTCACCGCGCCCAGTCCCGAGACGCCTCACCGTGCCCAGTCCCGAGACGTCTCACCCCGCCCAGCACCGAGACGTCTCACCCCGCCCAGTCCCGAGACGTCTCACCGCGCCCAGCCCCGAGACGCCTCACCGCGCCCAGTCCCGAGACGCCGCACCGCGCCCAGCCCCGAGACGCCGCACCGCGCCCAGCCCCGAGACGCCGCACCGCGCCCAGCCCCGAGACACCGCACCGTGCTCAGCCCGGAGACGCCTCACCCCGCCCAGTCCCGAGACGTCTCACCCCGCCCAGTCCCACGACGCCTCACCCGCCCAGCCCCGAGACATCTCACCCCGCCCAGTCCCGAGACGTCTCACCCCGCCCAGTCCCGAGACGTCTCACCCCGCCCAGTCCCGAGACGTCTCACCCCCGCCCAGTCCCGAGACGTCTCACCCCGCCCAGTCCCGCGACGCCTCACCCGCCCAGTCCCGAGACGTCTCACCCCGCCCAGCCCCGAGACGCCTCACCGCGCCCAGTCCCGAGACGCCTCACCGCGCCCATTCCCGAGACGTCTCACCCCGCCCAGCCCCGAGACGTCTCACCCCGCCCAGTCCCGAGACGTCTCACCCCGCCCAGCCCCGAGACGTCTCACCCCGCCCAGTCCCGAGACGTCTCACCCCGCCCAGCCCCGAGACGCCGCACCGCGCCCAGCCCGAGACGTCTCACCCCGCCCAGTACCCGCGACGCCTCACCCGCCCAGTCCCGAGACGTCTCACCCCGCCCAGCCCCGAGACGCCTCACCCGCCCAGTCCCGAGACGTCTCACCCCGCCCAGCCTCGAGACGCCTCACCGCGCCCAGTCCCGAGACGCCTCACCGTGCCCAGTCCCGAGACGTCTCACCCCGCCCAGCCCCGAGACGTCTCACCCCGCCCAGTCCCGAGACGTCTCACCCCGCCCAGCCCCGAGACGTCTCACCCCGCCCAGTCCCGAGACGTCTCACCCCGCCCAGCCCCGAGAGGCCACACCCCGCCCAGCCCGCGAGACGCCGCACCGCGCCCAGCCCGAGACGCCTCACCGCGCCCAGCCCCGAGACGCCGCACCGCGCCCAGCCCCGAGACGCCACACCGCGCCCAGCCCCGAGACGCCGCACCGCGCCCAGCCCCGAGACGCCGCACCGCGCCCAGCCCCGAGACGTCTCACCCCGCCCAGCCCCGAGACGCCTCACCCCGCCCAGCCCCGAGACGTCTCACCCCGCCCAGTCCCGAGACGCCTCACCGCGCCCAGCCCCGAGACGTCTCACCCCGCCCAGTCTCGAGACGCCTCACCCCGCCCAGCCCCGAGACGCCGCACCGCGCCCAGCCCCGAGACGCCGCACCGCGCCCAGTCCCGAGACGCCTCACCCAGCCCAGTCCCGAGACGCCTCACTGCGCCCAGCCCCGAGAAGCCTCACCCCGCCCAGCCCCGAGACGCCGCACCGCGCCCAGTCCCGAGACGCCTCACCCCGCCCAGTCCCGAGACGCCTCACCGCGCCCAGCCCCGAGACGCCTCACCCCGCCCAGCCCCCGAGACGCCGCACCGCGCCCAGTCCCGAGACACCTCACCCCGCCCTGCCCCGAGACGCCTCACCCGCCCAGCCCCGAGACGCCGCACCGCGCCCAGTCCCGAGACGCCTCACCCCGCCCTGCCCCGAGACGTCTCACCCCGCCCAGTCCCGGTCCGAGATGCCGCACCGCGCCCAGCCCCGAGACGCCTCACCCTGCCCAGCCCCGAGACGCCTCACCCCGCCCAGTCCCGAGACGCCTCACCCGCCCAGCCCCGAGACGCCGCACCGCGCCCAGTCCCGAGACGCCTCACCCCGCCCTGCCCCGAGACGTCTCACCCGCCCAGCCCCGAGACGCCGCACCGCGCCCAGTCACGAGACGCCTCACCCCGCCCTGCCCCGAGACGTCTCACCCCGCCCAGTCCCGAGACGCCGCACAGTGCTCAGCCCCGAGACGACGCACCGCGCCCAGTCCCGAGACGCCTCATCCCGCCCAGTCCCGAGACGTCTCACCCCGCCCAGTCCCGAGACGTCTCACCCCACCCAGCCCCGAGACGCCACACCCCGCCCAGCCACCGAGACGCCTCACCCCCGCCCAGCCCCCGAGACGCCTCACCCCGCCCAGTCCCGAGACGTCTCACCCCGCCCAGTCCCGAGACGTCTCACCCCGCCCAGTCCCGAGACGTCTCACCGCGCCCAGCCCCGAGACGCCTCACCGCGCCCAGTCCCGAGACGCCGCACCGCGCCCAGCCCCGAGACGCCGCACCGCGCCCAGCCCCGAGACGCCGCACCGCGCCCAGCCCCGAGACGCCGCACTGTGCTCAGCCCGGAGACGCCTCACCCCGCCCAGTCCCGAGACGTCTCACCCCGCCCAGTCCCACGACGCCTCACCCCACCCAGTCCCGAGACGTCTCACCCCGCCCAGTCCCGAGACGTCTCACCCCGCCCAGTCCCGAGACGTCTCACCCCGCCCAGTCCCGAGACGTCTCACCCCCGCCCAGTCCCGAGACGTCTCACCCCGCCCAGTCCCGCGACGCCTCACCCGCCCAGTCCCGAGACGTCTCACCCCGCCCAGCCCCGAGACGCCTCACCGCGCCCAGTCCCGAGACGCCTCACCGCGCCCATTCCCGAGACGTCTCACCCCGCCCAGCCCCGAGACGTCTCACCCCGCCCAGTCCCGAGACGTCTCACCCCGCCCAGCCCCGAGACGTCTCACCCCCGCCCAGTCCCGAGACGTCTCACCCCGCCCAGCCCCGAGACGCCGCACCGCGCCCAGCCCGAGACGTCTCACCCCGCCCAGTACCCGCGACGCCTCACCCGCCCAGTCCCGAGACGTCTCACCCCGCCCAGCCCCGAGACGCCTCACCCGCCCAGTCCCGAGACGTCTCACCCCGCCCAGCCCCGAGACGCCTCACCGCGCCCAGTCCCGAGACGCCTCACCGTGCCCAGTCCCGAGACGTCTCACCCCGCCCAGCCCCGAGACGTCTCACCCCGCCCAGTCCCGAGACGTCTCACCCCGCCCAGCCCCGAGACGTCTCACCCCGCCCAGTCCCGAGACGTCTCACCCCGCCCAGCCCCGAGAGGCCACACCCCGCCCAGCCCCGAGACGCCGCACCGCGCCCAGCCCGAGACGCCGCACCGAGCCCAGCCCCGAGACGCCTCACCCCGCCCAGTCCCGAGACGCCGCACCCCGCCCAGCCCCGAGACGCCGCACCGCGCCCAGCCCCGAGACGCCGCACCGCGCCCAGCCCCGAGACGTCTCACCCCGCCCAGCCCCGAGACGCCGCACCGCGTCCAGCCCCGAGACGCCTCACCCCGCCCAGTCCTGAGACGCCTCACCGCGTCCAGCCCCGAGACGCCTCACCCCGCCCAGTCCCGAGACGCCGCACCGCGCCCAGCCCCGAGACGCCGCACCGCGCCCAGCCCCGAGACGCCTCACCGCGCCCAGCCCCGAGTCGCCGCACCGCGCCCAGCCCCGAGACGCCGCACCCCGCCCAGCCCCGAGACGCCTCACCCCGCCCAGCCCCGAGACGCCGCACTGTGCTCAGCCCCGAGACGCCTCACCCCGCCCAGCCCCGAGGCGCCGCACCGCGCCCAGCCCCGAGACGCCTCACCGCGCCCAGCCCCGAGACGCCGCACCGCGCCCAGCCCCGAGACGCCGCACCGCGCCCAGCCCCGAGACGTCTCGCCCCGCCCAGCCCCGAGACGTCTCACTGTGCTCAGCCCCGAGATGCCTCACCCCGCCCAGCCCCGAGACGCCGCACCGCGCCCAGTCCCGAGACGCCTCACCCCGCCCAGTCCCGAGACGCCGCACCCCGCCCAGCCCCGAGACGCCGCACCGCGCCCAGCCCCGAGACGTCTCACCCCGCCCAGCCCCGAGACGCCACACCGCGCCCAGCCCCGAGACGCCGCACCGCGCCCAGCCCCCGAGACGCCGCACCGCGCCCAGCCCCGAGGCGCCGCACCCCGCCCAGTCCCGAGACGCCTCACCCCGCCCAGCCCCGAGACGCCGCACCGCGCCCAGCCCCGAGACGCCGCACCGCGCCCAGCCCCGAGACGCCGCACCGTGCCCAGTCCCGAGACGCCTCACCCCGCCCAGCCCCGAGACGTCTCACCCCGCCCAGTCCCGAGACGCCTCACCGCGTCCAGTCCCGAGACGCCTCACCCCGCCCAGCCCCGAGACGTCTCACCCCGCCCAGTCCCGAGACGCCTCACCCCGCCCAGTCCCGAGACGTCTCACCCCGCCCAGTCCCGAGACGTCTCACCCCGCCCAGTCCCGAGACGTCTTACCCCGCCCAGCCCCGAGACGCCACACCCCGCCCAGCCCCGAGACGCCTCACCCCGCCCAGCCCCGAGACGCCTCACCCCGCCCAGTCCCGAGACGTCTCACCCCCGCCCAGTCCCGAGACGTCTCACCCCGCCCAGTCCCGAGACGCCTCACCGCGCCCAGCCCCGAGATGCCTCACCGCGCCCAGTCCCGAGACGCCGCACCGCGCCCAGCCCCGAGACGCCGCACCGCGCCCAGCCCCGAGACACCGCACTGTGCTCAGCCCGGAGACGCCTCACCCCCGCCCAGTCCCGAGACGTCTCACCCCGCCCAGTCCCGCGACGCCTCACCCGCCCAGCCCCGAGACATCTCACCCCGCCCAGTCCCGAGACGTCTCACCCCCGCCCAGTCCCGAGACGTCTCACCCCGCCCAGTCCCGCGACGCCTCACCCGCCCAGCCCCGAGACATCTCACCCCGCCCAGTCCCGAGACGTCTCACCCCGCCCAGTCCCGAGACGTCTCACCCCGCCCAGTCCCGAGACGCCTCACCCCGCCCAGTCCCGAGACGTCTCACCCCGCCCAGCCCCGAGACGCCTCACCGCGCCCAGTCCCGAGACGCCTCACCGCGCCCATTCCCGAGACGTCTCACCCCGCCCAGCCCCGAGACGTCTCACCCCCGCCCAGTCCCGAGACGTCTCACCCCGCCCAGCCCCGAGACGCCGCACCCGCGCCCAGCCCGAGACGTCTCACCCCGCCCAGTACCCCGCGACGCCTCACCCGCCCAGTCCCGAGACGTCTCACCCCGCCCAGCCCCGAGACGCCTCACCCGCCCAGTCCCCGAGACGTCTCACCCCGCCCAGCCCCGAGACGCCTCACCGCGCCCAGTCCCGAGACGCCTCACCGTGCCCAGTCCCGAGACGTCTCACCCCGCCCAGCACCGAGACGTCTCACCCCGCCCAGTCCCGAGACGTCTCACCGCGCCCAGCCCCGAGACGCCTCACCGCGCCCAGTCCCGAGACGCCGCACCGCGCCCAGCCCCGAGACGCCGCACCGCGCCCAGCCCCGAGACGCCGCACCGCGCCCAGCCCCGAGACACCGCACCGTGCTCAGCCCGGAGACGCCTCACCCCGCCCAGTCCCGAGACGTCTCACCCCGCCCAGTCCCACGACGCCTCACCCGCCCAGCCCCGAGACATCTCACCCCGCCCAGTCCCGAGACGTCTCACCCCGCCCAGTCCCGAGACGTCTCACCCCGCCCAGTCCCGAGACGTCTCACCCCCGCCCAGTCCCGAGACGTCTCACCCCGCCCAGTCCCGCGACGCCTCACCCCGCCCAGTCCCGAGACGTCTCACCCCGCCCAGCCCCGAGACGCCTCACCCCGCCCAGCCCCGAGACGCCTCACCGCGCCCAGTCCCGAGACGCCTCACCGCGCCCATTCCCGAGACGTCTCACCCCGCCCAGCCCCGAGACGTCTCACCCCGCCCAATCCCGAGACGTCTCACCCCGCCCAGCCCCGAGACGTCTCACCCCGCCCAGTCCCGAGACGTCTCACCCCGCCCAGCCCCGAGACGCCGCACCGCGCCCAGCCCGAGACGTCTCACCCCGCCCAGTACCCGCGACGCCTCACCCGCCCAGTCCCGAGACGTCTCACCCCGCCCAGCCCCGAGACGCCTCACCCGCCCAGTCCCGAGACGTCTCACCCCGCCCAGCCTCGAGACGCCTCACCGCGCCCAGTCCCGAGACGCCTCACCGTGCCCAGTCCCGAGACGTCTCACCCCGCCCAGCCCCGAGACGTCTCACCCCGCCCAGTCCCGAGACGTCTCACCCCCGCCCAGCCCCGAGACGTCTCACCCCGCCCAGTCCCGAGCCGTCTCACCCCGCCCAGCCCCGAGAGGCCACACCCCGCCCAGCCCCGAGACGCCGCACCCGCGCCCAGCCCGAGACGCCTCACCGCGCCCAGCCCCGAGACGCCGCACCGCGCCCAGCCCCGAGACGCCGCACCGCGCCCAGCCCCGAGACGCCGCACCGCGCCCAGCCCCGAGACGCCGCACCGCGCCCAGCCCCGAGACGTCTCACCCCGCCCAGCCCCGAGACGCCTCACCCCCGCCCAGCCCCGAGACGTCTCACCCCGCCCAGTCCCGAGACGCCTCACCGCGCCCAGCCCCGAGACGTCTCACCCCGCCCAGTCTCGAGACGCCTCACCCCGCCCAGCCCCGAGACGCCGCACCGCGCCCAGCCCCCGAGACGCCGCACCGCGCCCCAGTCCCGAGACGCCTCACCCCGCCCAGTCCCGAGACGCCTCACTGCGCCCAGTCCCGAGACGCCTCACCGCGCCCAGCCCCGAGACGCCTCACCCCGCCCAGCCCCGAGACGCCGCACCGCGCCCAGTCCCGAGACACCTCACCCCGCCCTGCCCCGAGACGCCTCACCCGCCCAGCCCCGAGACGCCGCACCGCGCCCAGTCCCGAGACGCCTCACCCCGCCCTGCCCCGAGACGTCTCACCCCGCCCAGTCCCGAGATGCCGCACCGCGCCCAGCCCCGAGACGCCTCACCCTGCCCAGCCCCGAGACGCCTCACCCCGCCCAGTCCCGAGACGCCTCACCCGCCCAGCCCCGAGACGCCGCACCGCGCCCAGTCCCGAGACGCCTCACCCCGCCCTGCCCCGAGACGTCTCACCCGCCCAGTCCCGAGACGCCTCACCCCGCCCTGCCCCGAGACGTCTCACCCCGCCCAGTCCCGAGACGCCGCACAGTGCTCAGCCCCGAGACGACGCACCGCGCCCAGTCCCGAGACGCCTCACCCCGCCCAGCCCCGAGACGTCTCACCCCGCCCAGTCCCGAGACGCCTCACCCGCCCAGCCCCGAGACGCCGCACCGCGCCCAGCCCCGAGACGTCTCACCCCGCCCAGGCCCGAGACGTCTCACCCCGCCCAGTCCCGAGACGTCTCACCCCGCCCAGTCCCGAGACGCCTCACCCCGCCCAGGCCCGTGACGCCTCACCGCGCCCAGCCCCGAGACGTCTCACCCCGCCCAGTCCCGAGACGCCTCACCCCGCCCAGGCCCGAGACGTCTCACCCCGCCCAGTCCCGAGACGCCGCACCCCGCCCAGCCCCGAGACGTCTCACCCCGCCCAGTCCCGAGACGCCTCACCCCGCCCAGCCCCGAGACGCCTCACCCCGCCCAGCCCCGAGACGCCGCACCGCGCCCAGCCCCCGAGACGCCTCACCCCGCCCAGCCCCGAGACGCCGCACCGCGCCCAGCCCCGAGACGTCTCACCCCGCCCAGTCCCGAGACGCCTCACCCCGCCCAGCCCCGAGACGCCGCACCGCGCCCAGCCCCGAGACGTCTCACCCCGCCCAGTCCCGAGACGCCTCACCCCGCCCAGCCCCGAGACGCCGCACCGCGCCCAGCCCCGAGACGTCTCACCCCGCCCAGCCCCGAGACGTCTCACCCCGCCCAGTCCCGAGACGCCTCACGCCGCCCAGCCCCGAGACGTCTCACCCCGCCCAGTCCCGAGACGTCTCACCTCGCCCAGCCCCGAGACGTCTCACCTCGCCCAGCCCCGAGACGTCTCACCTCGCCCAGCCCCGAGACGTCTCACCCCCGCCCAGCTCCGAGACGCCTCACCCCGCCCAGTCCCGAGACGTCTCACCTCGCCCAGCCCCGAGACGTCTCACCTCGCCCAGCCCCGAGACGTCTCACCCCGCCCAGCCCCGAGACGCCTCACCCCGCCCAGTCCCGAGACGCCGCACCGCGCCCAGCCCCGAGACGTCTCACCCCGCCCAGCCCCGAGACGCCTCACCCCGCCCAGGCCCGAGACGTCTCACCTCGCCCAGA